>NC_041387.1:126680161-126690543 GCF_002162155.2 Triticum dicoccoides
GGCGGGAGAGAGGCCGGTGGTCTCTGGGCTAGGGATGTTGAAGAGCTCGGCTGAATCGGACCTGCAGCCGGCGGTGGACTCCGCGCCACGCCTGGAGGGCCC
Source organism: Triticum dicoccoides (assembly GCF_002162155.2). Taxonomy (NCBI): domain Eukaryota; kingdom Viridiplantae; phylum Streptophyta; class Magnoliopsida; order Poales; family Poaceae; genus Triticum; species Triticum dicoccoides. Next base: position 126,680,264 of record NC_041387.1, read on the forward strand.
TGCTGCGGGCTGGGAGCGGCCTCCTCCCACCAAGAAGGAGCTCTGGCACCTCCGTCACGGACAGGGCGGCCAGGACGATGATGCTGCGGCAGGACGGCGCGTGCCTTCGTCGCCGCCGGCGGAGATGATCCCGGAGATGCGTGACAAGTGCTTTAGGTGCCTCGAGAAGGGCCACTTCCGGCGGGACTGCACCAACCAGGAGGTCTGCATCAGGTGCGCTGGCCGGGTCATGGCTCCCGCGATTGCAAGAGGCCGCGGAGCCCCTCATCGGCTGATGAGCTCCGGCGTGAAGCGATCGCCAAGGTGGCACGCCGTTCGTCGCCCCGGGTCAGCCCAGACCACCCGGCGCCTCGTGCGGCCTTCCCTCCCCTGCCACCTCCGCTGATGCATCCCCCCTCGCTTCGTGCTGCCGCCGAGGCGGCCTGGCCGCGTCTTGCGCCCCCGCGGCTCCAGGTCGCGATGGACGCAGGGGAAGGCGCGTCGGAGCTGTGTGTGGTGCGGCGCTCGCAGTCCACGGAGGACTTGGAGCGTCGGCTACGCTTCGCCATGGTCGCCTACGTTGCGGGTGCCCAGAGACGCCTCTCGCCGCAGCGGGTGCTGGAGATCTTGGCGGGGCGGCTTGACATCTCGGTAGAACTGGTCTCGGTGCATCCTTACCGGCCGGAGGACTTTTTGGTCTTCTTTGCGTCGACTGAGCTTCGGAACAGGGTGGCGTCGTACCCGGCTGTGGAGTGGGAGGGCGATAGACTGTTCTTCAGGCCATGGAACCGGCAATCGCAGGCAGTCTTCTCGTCATGGAGGGGATTCCGCCACATGCTTGGGATCGGGAGACTGCGGAGGAGTTGTTGGGGATGGCGTGCAAGGTGGACTCTGTTGCGCCGGAGTCGAGTTCAAGAGCGGATCTTTTTGCGTTCAGGCTCACTGCATGGACGGCAAACCCGGAGGAGATTCCTTTGTTACGCTGGCTGGCCATCCCGGAGCCAGGCTCGGAGTGCCCACCACCATTGCTGCAGTACAAGATCCTCATCCATATCAATGCATTGGCAGATTTCCGTGAAGCAGGGGAGCCGTGGTTCTTGGGAAGTTCTTCTGACAGTGGGCAAAGTGGCTTGCCAGATTCCCCGGACGGCTTCCAGGATGGAGGCGGTGGGCAGAGGCCACAGCAGCGAGTTTGGCAATTCGGTGTCAGAGATGTGCGTGGTGGTGCGCAGGGCCAATCTTCCGGCGGTGGCGGCCGCGGCCATGGCGCGGCAGGCAGGGCGAACGAGGGGCTGGATTGGCGCCTTCCTCCCATGGCCCCCGCCCCGAAGGTTCTGCATGTGGGGCCACCAGACAGACTTCAGGATAGGGTGGCCATCAGGGTGTCTGCTTTTGACCGCCTTTCGGGTCAGCAGGCACATGGAGAGGGGAGCGGGGCGGCTCTAGAAGCAATTTTGAATCTGACTGGCGCGGACAAGGAAGGACAAATGGCCGAGACGGACGGGCGCACTCGAATGGCGGGGCCCCGGGAGGAGGAGACAGAGTTGCGTCCAATGGAAACAGGCACGGTGTCGTTAGGGCAGGATAGACACCTGGGCTTGTCATTGGATCGGGCGGACGAGGTGGTGGTTGGCACGCGCTGCCCGAGCGATTCCCGCAGTGGCCCGCGGGCAAATGAGGAAACGGGCATGGTGGCTCCCGTGGATCGTGACAGACTGGACCTCCCGGCAGTTGTCGCGGCTGCGGGCCTCATGCTGGAGGCTGGTATGCAGGACAGAGCTCAAGAGGTGGGACCGGTTGGGGATCCCAACGCAGCTGGGGCGGTGTGCATCATGGCGGGCCCCGCGCCCGGATCAAATGCAGAGAGGGCTACTGGTGGGTCTGGCGCAGGAGATAGAGTGGTGCTGTCTACTGGTGGGGCCGGTGATGGAAATCATGTGCATGCGCCATGCATGGAGGCGTGCACGTCCGGCACGTCTGGCGGGGGGCAGATCGACCAGGCAGCTGGCGCGCTCGTTCTGGTGAGCAAAATGGGGTCGCCCTAGTTACAGCAGACTGCCACGGATGCGGTTCGGGAGGTGCAGGAGCTAGGGGGCGGTGCGCATGGTACTGAGCTCAGTCTAGTGCAAGCAGAATTAGGAGGCGAGACAGAGGGGATGACAACTCAAGAGGCTCAAGCGTATGGCAAGCTTAAGAGCTTCTGCTCTAACATCATCAAGCGGCTGCCCCCCCCCCCCGGCTTCTTCGTGCGGTCCAGGCGTCACAGCTTCGCCCCGAGGCTGAACCTTTCACGCCCAAGAGAGCCACGAGATCATCAAAGAAAGCGGCTGGAACCAAACGCTCAAAGGACGGACCGGTGGAAAATGTGCTTCTCCATGCCCTCGGTTTGGTTCCAGAGGACTTGACGGTGGATGAGGGCGTCGTCAATGAGCTCAAGGCGCTCTTTGACTCGCCTCTCAGGGAGCAGCACGTCCGGATCATCGCAGGACTTTTCGGCAAGACCATTCCATCGGTGGAAGAGCTAGAGGCGAGCAACTCGGTGATGATTACGGCCAACTAGTTAGTTGGCTTAGGAGTTGGGGCTTGATCACTTCATGGATCTACACCCCCAGGTGCTATGTTGGAATGTTCGAGGTTTGAACAATCCGGCAAAATGCAAGGCTGTGAGGGAGTTCGTTAGCTCGGTGAAGCCGAATTTGATTTGCTTTCAAGAAACGAAAATGGATGTAATTGACCAGTTCACTGTTATGCAATGCTTAGGACCATCCTTTGATGGTTTTATTTACCTTCCGGCCGATGAGACGAGGGGTGGCATCCTCCTTGCGTGGAATGGTTCGGTGCTCTCGGTTGACAACTTCCTTTACAATGCTAACTTTGTCACCGGCTTGGTACACACGAAAGTTGGCGAACCGTGGTGGATCTCGGTTGTCTACGGACCACAAAGTGATGAGCTTAAGTGCCAATTCTTGGAAGACCTTGCTGCGAGGCGTGCTTCTTGCCCGGGTCCATGGATGGTGTTGGGGGACTTTAACCTAATTCTTCGAGCTTTGGAGAAGAAGAATAATAATCTTAACAGGGCTATGATGAATGCTTTCCGGCAGTTCGTCGACGATCATGAGCTCAAGGAGATGTACATGCACGGACGGAAGTTCACGTGGTCGAACGAGCATGAGGTGCCTACCCTTACCAAGATTGATAGAGTCCTGATCTCGGTGGACTGGGAGATGGAGTACCCGGATTATTTGTTGCGGGCACTTTCGACCGGGGTGTCGGATCATGCTCCTTTGCACCTATCTACCAGTGCTAGTTTCTGCCCCAATAAGAGGTTTCGTTTCGAGCTTTTCTGGACCAAGATGGATGGCTTTGAGGAGGCCGTGAAGGAGGCTTGGGTATGTGACCCAGGCATTGTGGACCCGTACAAGAGGCTAGACGCCCTGCTTCGTAACACCGCTATCTATCTTCAGGCATGGGGCTAGCGTAAATTGGGGAACGTGAAGCTCATGATGCGGGTGGCTACTTGGATCATCCACCGGCTGGACATCGCGTAGGAACAGAGAACGCTTCAGGCGATCGAAGTTTGGCTCAAACGCATGCTCAAGCACTCGCTGCTGGGGCTTGCGGTGCTGGAGAGGACGATCGATCGACAGAGATCGAGATTGAAATGGATCAAGGAGGGTGATGCGAACACCAAGCTTTTTCAGGCGGTGGCGAACGGACGTCGCTCCAAGAACTTCATTCCACACATCAAGAGGGGGGCTGAGATCATCACGGATCAGGAGCGTATGGTGGATACCTTTGCGGAGGTCTATGAGCAATTGCTTGGCACATCGTCGGCTAGAGGGCACACCATAGACTTAAACTTCCTGGGTATCGAACCAAGGGAGATCGGTATGCTTGAGGAGATGATCACCGAGGAGGGGTGTGGCAAGTTATTAAAGATATGCCAGGCGACCGTGCGCCAGGGCCGGACGGATTCATAGGGGCGTTCTTCCAGCAGGCCTGGCAGACCATTAAGTCTGATGTCATGGCATTTTTTATGAAGCTTTTTGTAGGAGATGGAAGGGGCTTTGTAAAGATCAACAAGGCACACATCATTCTTATTCCTAAGAAATCGGATGCAGAAGAGATTGGTGATTACAGGCCGATCAGCCTCATTCATAGCATTCCCAAGCTCTTTGCGAAGGTTCTCGCAAACCGCCTGCGGAACCAAATGCAAGACATCTTGGAAGTGAACCAGTCCGCTTTCATAAAAGGCAGACATCTGCATGACAATTTCTTGTTGGTTTGTTAAGTGGCGAGGAAGATTCACATGAGGAAAGTGCCTGGCGTGTTCCTGAAGTTAGACATCTCAAGGGCTTTCGACTCGCTATCATGGCCGTTCCTCTTTGAAGTGATGAGAGCCAAGGGTTTTGGTCAAAGATGGATGAGCTGGATGATGATACTATTACACTCGGCTAGCACCAAGGTTATGGTCAATGGAGTGCCAGGCAAGAGTTTTATGCACGCATGTGGCCTGAGGCAAGGCGACCCGATATCTCCGATGCTCTTTGTCATCGCCATGGACGTTCTGACGGCACTGTTTATCAAGGCTACGGAAATGGGAGTGCTTAGCTCTTACTCGGGCATCTCGGCTACGCAAAGGCTTTCAATCTACGCTGATGATGTGGCACTCTTCATCAAGCCATCTGGTCAGGATCTTTCGGCTGTCAGGGAGATGCTGGCTGCTTTTGGGGAAGCATCAGGGTTGAAATAAACTACCACAAGTCTTCCGCCATTCTGATCCGTGGGGACGAGGAGGATAAAGCTCGGGTGGCCCAGACCTTGCAGTGTGGGCTGATGGAGTCCCCTTGTCGGTACCTGGGTTTGCAGCTGGCTATTCGCAGTCTGACCCGAGCCGAGTGGCTGCCCATGCTGGACTAGGTTCGTAAGTTCGTGCCGGCCTGGCAACGTGGCCTCATTCAGCGGTCGGGACGCCTCGTTCTTGTGCGGTCGGTTGTCTTTGCTAGGCCCGTTCACCACTTGCTGATCGCGGACGCGCCGAAATGGGTGTTTGAGGAGATGAACAAATGGATGAGATCATTTTTCTGGGCAGGCAAGGAGCGGTTGAACGGAGGGCAGTGCTTAGTGGCTTGGGATAAGGTCTGCATGCCGAAGCAGCTTGGCGGTTTGGGAGTTAGGAATCTGAAGGCACACGCCCTTGCTCTCCGAGTTAGGTGGGAGTGGTTAAGGAGAACTGATCCTAGACGGCCTTGGCAGGGTTGCCGATGATCGAAGATGCCAACGCACGAGCTGTGTTCGATTCGATGGTCCAAATCACGGTTGGCAGAGGAGATGGGGTCCTTTTCTGGCGTGACAGATGGCTGCACGGCTTCCGGATTGCCGACATCGCGCCGCTTCTGTTTGCCACGGTGCAAACCCGGGTGGTCAACAGTCGCACCGTGCAACAGGCCCTCACGGGCGAGAGATGGAAGGAGGACTGTAACATCACCGCCTCGTTTACGGCCCAGATCCAGTGCATGCACCTCTGCCACGTGATCAACACGGTGCAAAGAGATATGAACGTGCCGGACGTGTTTGCCTGGCCGGCTTCATCCACGGCGAGCTGCTCGGCCAAGTCGGTCTACGACCACCTTTGCTCCAACGTCCCCAGATCACCGACGGCGGCATGCACTTGGCGGAGCTACGCACCGTTGAAATGCAAACTTTTTATCTGGCTTGCGTTGCAATACAGGGTGTGGACCTCAGACAGACGGGCAAGACATGGACTTCAGGAGCTCCCGTCGCCTTGTTACACGTGCATGCAGGACGAGGACAATGTGGATCATATCCTGGCCAGATGTACCTATGCACAAGAAGTGTGGCACCAGAGCTTTGACCAGCTAGGGATCAATATCCTAGGAACGACACGCCACGATACCTTCGCTGCCTGGTGGCTTCGAGAGAGGAAGAAGTTTGGGGCAGCGGATAGACGTGGTTTCGACACCCTGGTGAGTGCAGTTGCATGGACTCTCTGGAAGCAAAGGAATGCCAGGGTTTTCAACAGGCTGGAGCAGCAAAGACCAGCGCACCTCATTCCTGATGAGATCGCGGAGTGGCGCTCGGCCGGGCTAGGTGTAGGTGGTTTACATAGATTTGTGAGGAGTTAGTCCTTGTTTGTGTGGAGTTGGCTGTGTGTGTGACCTCCGTTCCCGTATGTTCGCATCGGGACGGACTTCTTGTACATTTTCTCTTTTCTTCTATAAAGCTATGGTACGCCATTGGCGTACTCTCGAAAAAAAAATTCTCACTGTGAGTAGCAGCTATTTAAAGTTGCAAGTCGTAACCAATACATCCATAGATGACATATCCATCAATCCAATTATCCAAATGTTAACGAAACCAGAAAACTAGACATAAAGGTCACTCCGGTTTGCTCTATGTGAGATAATCCAGACGAGAGCTGTAACGGAAATTGAGAATGAGACCGTGAAAATCAGGTCCGAAGAAGCAATGACAAAATCGGGCAAGATGCTACTTTTCTAGTGCCATGGAGTATGAGCAGAGGGGCCACTCTGCATTGCCTGGACGGTTCCTTCTTCTTGGCTTGTCTCCACAGCATCTTCATGCTTGCTTCTGTAACAAGAGTGGAAAACATAAGAATCTGAAGACCTAGACAGGGATTCGTCTGAAAACAAATGTGAAGAATTGTCATGGTGGTACCTGATCTGCTGCCGGAAACCTCTAATTCAGTAATGATATCCATGAAGGACGGACAGTTAGATGGAATGGCTTCCCAATATATCTGCATCAGGTTTAATAAGATTAGTAAGATAACTGAATTGAACCCATGAAAATCTCAATAGATCTATTCAGGATATCATCAAGAACAATGTTCTAGCACATTTATGCTTCATGGAGCAAATAATTACACGATCTTCATCATATAACACAAACACCATTTCCCTGACACTGGTTAATACTCCCTCCGTTCCAAAATATTTGCAGAGGGAGTAATTATCAACTTCTGCTTCAGCCAGAAGTCTAATTGTTCTCTATTTTTAGGAACATATGTGATTTTTCTTTGCATGACTTAAAAATGTTGATATTGTCCTATTGAAAGCTGTCTGGTGCTAAACAACCATGACTGTACCTTGGGTGCATTTCGCTGCAGCCCACCGGAACCCTTTTTCTGTTGGACAACCAGCGAGGCTTGATCTCATCCACCAGCTCGGAGCAGCCGTTGTCCATAAGTGAGCTTACCTGCACAACTGTTTTGTCAAGCCAATGACTACAGCCTGTGCGTACTACAGGCATCAAATATCCCCCTGGTGATTTCTCCAACCTAACCCCCAAAGTATCAAGAACCTATTGCATTCATATGTTATGACAGCAAGAGATGTAATATGTACACACATACACAGATCTGATATTAACATGCAAACAACATTAACAAAGGTAAATCTACATGGGCACACCCATTTCATCAATCCCCTTTTTCCCATTAGTAAGGGCAAAAACTATATGTGTAGCTCTAATGTGATTTTCCATCTTAAGAGTCTGATGCCCTGCATAGAAGTCCATATCAACTTGTTAATGAATGGGGAAAGGAAGGCATAAACTCATAAAATACACAAAGAAATTGAGCTTTTGAAGATTGTTGGCTGGCTAGATTACATAGATCCAAACTGTTTTGAAGCAATAGCTTGGCTTTGTTTTTCCTCCAAGCATCGTGAGAAACAAAAATCCGCAATTTTTAGCATCATATTGTCATCTAGAAATATGTTTGCAGGTCTAAGGTCTAAGCGAACAATATAACTCTTATGAAGATAATGTAAACCCTCGCAAATTCCTTGATTATTTGATAGTGCTCTCTACATGCAGACCCATGCATCTTGAATCTACAAAGAGGAGAAGAACGTTAATTTTTTAAGAAAGGTAAGTCAATCAAGCTTTGAAGATGATAGATAGTAGACAACATACTTGTTACATAGGCATGTAGATTCGCCTAGGTAGGCATGCAACGCAGAGCAATCATTTGCCTTTTTTTTGTATTTTGGTCTTTCCTTGTGAGTCAACACAATATCCAATAGATCATACTATATTTTTGCTCTTATTTTTTATCATGCATGTTGGACAGCTTCATTGCAATTGTTCCATGCCGCACAATTTCTGCAATTACCACAAACCTTATCAACACCGGCTGAAGTTTTAAGATAAACTATGGTTATAAGCATGAGAGTTTCAAGTTATCATACCTCAATGAAGAGAATCTCAATGGACAAAGCGCTATGAAATAATCAAGGGAATTTGTGAGGGTTTGCATTATCTCCACAAGATTCATATTCTCCACTTAGACCTCAAACCTGCAAATATATTGCTTGATGACAACATGGTGCCAAAAATTGCAGATTTTGGTCTCTCAAGATGCTTTGAAGAAAAGCAAAGCCAGGCCTGCTATTACTTCAAAACTGTCAGGATCTATGAAAGCGTTTTGAGCTTTCATCCACTAACACACACTGCAGCTCATTTCTCATGGTTCTGAAAGTTAAACAGGATGAGAAGTATTAGTTATACCCAACTAATCATCATAAATGGCAAAATTACAGACTCTTATGCTCGCATAAAAAACATTGGTACATAGATTTCTCTAGAAAGAAACAAAAAATCATAGATACCCTTTATTAGGATGAAGATGTGAAACACTCTTATGCCCTCATGTAAAACTTTGGTAGATTCATTAGCATAAATATATGTGAGACGGTAAGTCTCTGTAAATTCCGATAAATATTGTCCACACAGACACAAGCAAAGGGAGTATATGTCTACTGACAAATCCACCTCGCCCACCGATACTCAACCTACTGACGCGCTTGACAACATGGATAAGAAATACTGTAAACAGAGATCTACGACGATGGTAAGTAAGCAGTACCAGCACCTTGTAAGTTCAGAAGCTACTACCGATGATATATATGATACGGGAATAGCATATGCATGCAAGAGCGACCCAGAACAAATCATCTGAAGAAACTTTTGCCAAGGGGGGAGGAAGACGGGGATTACCTAGCGGAGGCCTGCTGCCTACGAGCTTCAGATCTGGTGAGGACTCGTGAGGTCGAGAGGGTACTCTTATAAAGGAAAACGGGCCTCAGATCTGGATCTGGCGTCAGAATAAAGATGATATTTACACCCCTGACGATGACTTTAATTATGCGGGAATCCAGCTGGTTGGTCTGCTTTTAACGTACCTGCTGACAAAGTCCACTCTCTACGCACGGACCGAAAGATGCCCACCCTCCCTTCGTTGGAATGGTCACGGCATCCCACGCAGGGTAAAATGTAAACTTTTTTTTTACCGGAAATACAGGTATATGCACTTGATCAAGAGCATCTCTAGATTTTGTTAAAAAAAATCGAGTGTTTTTTTATTAGATGCACAACGATTTGTTATTCTGAAATTTATTCTGAAAAAACGAATATACCAAGGATATCACCTGCACTAACATCTGAGTGATCATGTGACATCCCATTCTCATACGCTCATTGATTTTTTTCTCGAAACGGAGGCAAAAAAGAAAAAAAAATTGCCCAGTTAATTTACGGCAAACCGGCAAAAACCATACAAATGGAGGACAAACTAAGAGCATTTTCAACAGCCTTTGTATATTGGGTTGCTAAAACCTTGCTATAGCAAGAGGAGAGAGAAGGTTTACAAAGCCAACGTATTTTTTGCTTTCGCAGCCTTTTGTACATTGGATTGCTATATTTGTACAAAACACAATGACATGTGAGGACAGTTTGCCATACACAGTACACACTAACTTACATTAGATGAATACATATACTCCTACTACCACAACTCGCCACCGTACACGTCCCATACACACACAACACACACGCGTACACGTACACACTCCACGAAAAAAATTCGTGCAACAAAAGTATACAACACAACACACATGCGGCAAGCAAAAAAATCCATGCGAAAATAATAATACATACAACACACGTACACGCGCGCACAGCACACACACGCACATGGCATACATGGCCCACCAGTCATTGAGACAAAAATATAGCTAGGACCACTTTAGGAGGCTTTGTAAAATTATAGCAAGTGGCCTCTCCACTTTGCAAATATACAAGGTCTAGGTGCAAGTATAGCAAGCTTTGTAAAATTATAGCAAGTGGCCTCTCCACTTTGCAAATATACAAGGTCTAGGTGCAAGTATAGCAAGCTTTGTAAAATTATAGCAAGTGGCCTCTCCACTTTGCAAATATACAAGGTCTAGGTGCAAGTATAGCAAGCTTTGCAAAAATTT
>NC_041387.1:126690940-126726539 GCF_002162155.2 Triticum dicoccoides
GGCACTTATACAAAGGCTGTTGGAGAAGATTTTTGCGCCAAGATTGCTAAAATAGCAAGTGAGTGCAAATATACAAAGGCTGTTGGAGATGCTCTAACTACTCTCATATGGCAAGAAACCCCATAACCGCACATGCGACCCTATCTGACTCTCCGAATGCACAACATCCTCACAAACCCCAGCATTGCTATTACGTAAGAGACACCTGACAAAAACACCTCGACACAAGACATCAGGCACCTCCCAACCCACAACGACAACCCAATCCAAAATGACGGGTCAAGAGATCGAAGGCCATCCATCAAGCAGCCAGAGACGCCTTGCTTATGGCTCCTAGTAGCATGGTAAACTCAGAAATTTTAGTCTCCAAACATCCAATTACACTGTTCAGCATGGTTATGCTATCAGTACCAAATACTAATAACGATGCATTCTTTCATTGCTTGCACTGGAACGAAGCTGAAGTCACTTGTGGATCACCTGATGATCGTCAGGAGCACCCTCATCTTCAATGAACTGGAAATTTGAAGGTGTCAAGCACATAGTACCCAAGATACTTAGGTAGTAGGTACATGCCCTCCACGAGCCCCTTGAGCTGGAGGATCATTCCACGGTTTATGAACTGCCTTCCTCCGCCTTCTCGATGATGTTGTGGATTCTTAGCAAGATACTTTTCGGCCGCTAGATGTCATCTGTTTCCGTCGTCGCACTCGCACGTTGTTCCCCATATTTCTGGCTCAAGGAGATGAAACGGCTGACAAGATCATCTCCACTGTGAGCCTTCAGCGGGAAGCATGAAAATCCACTCAAACAGTTTGGAAAGTGATATAGGAGTAGGTGGCTGAAAGTTAAGTAAACAAAGGATGAAAGGAAGCAACTAGCGATGATGGAAGTTGTGAAACTGATTGGAACCAACTAGCGGCGACTACACACTTTGGGCACATCGAAACGGTCATAGTCAGAAGCGTGAAGTAGTTCCCTTTCACTAGTTTCCCACAAGCTCGTTTCAGAGAAGACTAGTAAACAAGTTTTTAATTAAAAAGGTTTGGTGAAATTTTTTAGGACATAAATATATAGAAAAAAGGAAAACATTTAATCTGATTCTGCAGCAGAACAGGAACCATAAACATCCATAACACAGTTAATGCTACCTAAAACTAAAATCCGGTCTCTCAAGGTGTAAAACAACATTTTAGGCCACTCAGCTACTACCTCCGTCCCAAAATATAGACGTTTTTGTAGGCTAGTTTAGCCTACAAAATTGTCTTATATTTTTTTATGGAGGTAGTACATAAGTAAAAGTCATCTGACAGAGAACATACTTAGCAGTCGTCCAGCTCAATTAGGCCTGAATTACGCCTGCGGAGCAAACAAAAAAAATCAAATCATTATGAGCCTCAGGCACAAGAAACACATAACTCAATCTGCACAATCCAGATAATCATGTGCTTCCTCCTGGGACGATTAAGCTCAAAACAACCCAAGACATGAGGTTTTGTAAAGATGCTTTTCTAATAAATTATACTCCTACCTATGATAAAGAAAAGGTGATGAAATTGACAGTACACCATCTTTTCACTAATGTAGGACGTTTTGTCAGTTTTAAATTGAACTGCCAAAACGTCCTACATTAGTGAACAGAGGTAGTACTTCTGTGTGGCACATGAGCACATCTACACTCAGCAAGCCCAGCTTGGACCATTTGGTGTTCTATCTCTTGGAGGATAATAGGATGGCGACAATCAAACTCACCAAAAACAATATAAATTAATCAAGTCAATGGAGTTGTTGCCAAAAATATTGGTAAAAATCAAACCTTTATACTATCTCAACTTGGTCTTCAGTAACACTAACACTTCGAATGTTGAATTGTGAAAATAAATCACTTTGACCACTGCCATCTTCTTGATTTATATAAAGAGCACTAGATCTAATAAATCAGCATAAAAGCCTGCATAGAATAAGATAGCAACTGAAATGGCTTAATCTGTGAAATTAATTCAAAATAATTTTCTCAACAGAAGGGAACACTTTGAACTGTTCTATCATCGTGTATCCATAACAGTAACCTGATTCCGAGGACATTCAAGCAAGACATCCCACAGTTCAAATTGAGTACCTAAATAAGCTTTAGCAAAATGATGCATGACTTCCAAAAGTATTTCAACATCAAAGGATAAGCCAAATAATCGAATATATGCCAGATGTGTACGTAAATAACTGAACTCAACATTGACCTCTGTAGCTAGAGAACATGCTATCAATAACACAGCAGTGAGATTGCAGTTTAGTTCAATTAGTTGTAAGTCTGTAACCATTTCATCCCATTAATGCAGAAGGCCAATGTAAAGCTAGCTGAGCATTGCTGAACTGATGCTTCTTGGGTGGTTCTTTTACCGAGGAGGTTATATCATGTACTCCCTCCGTTCCAAAATATAAGTCTTTGTAGGGATTCCACTACTTGGACTACATAAGGAGCAAAATGAATGAATCTACACTTAAAATGCATCTATATACATCCGTATATGGTTCATAGTGGAATCTCTACAAAGACTTATATTTAGGAACGGAGGGAGTAGAATAGAAGAGGTTAAGACCACAGCAAGAAATCTGACTTGCCTCATTTAGCTGAGACATGCTGATCTCACGATGAGTGAAACATACTATGATTATAAAACAAAACAAAATGCAGAACTACCGACTTCAATGAATCTACATCCGATGTTCTTCCCATCCATACCTGAACTTATGCTTATCCTGAGTACATCTTTGAATCAATATTCTGAAGCTATATGAGTACGAAGTAGTTTGAGAACATCAATATCTGAAACAATGTATGAATGTACTCCCTCCGTAAAGAAATATAAGAGCATCTAGATCACTAAAGAGTGATGTAAACGCTCTTATATTTCTTTACGGAGGGAGTAGTTTGAAAACATGTTCAGCATCTGATCTGTTTTTACGACTCCACCAAACTCACAAACCGGAATTATAACCCTAAAAAGTACTTGCAGAACAGGAGTGGCATCAAATTATTTGGTTGTAGCTTTATCTAAATAAATCATACAGCTCTTGCATAATTATACATTACTCACTAAAAATAAAGGGAAACTCATGTAATAATTCCAATTTTATTTCTTTGATTGACACATGTACAATAGCACAATTCTTGCTGCTCAATTTACATGCCAGGCAGCAAGAGGAGCTTTTTCATGACAAGTTCACAGTTAAGAAGATTTACACACATTCCCACCAGGGTATTATACAGAAGGAAAGCATTTTCCTTATTGAACATGCAGTATAAGATTCTTAAATCCCAGCTTCGATGAGTTTCATCTGAAGAAGATTTACCATACGTCAGAATGATCCTTCACAAGGCAATGGGCCAACCTTCATGCGTTTCGTCCGTGCAATCGCCTTCAGTTCCTCCGACACCAAGCTCTCCTCGATGACCAAATGGTTCAAACGGGCGGCTCGCTGTGCAAAGAGTTCGACACTGGCCCCTTTAATGGCAGGGCAGCGGGAGATGTCCACAACCTCCACTGTCTGCCCACAGTGCCTAAGCAATGAGAGTAGCGATTCACCGGTAATGCCGCGGCAACCCCTAAACCGGATGTCAATTAGATTCCGGCAAGATGATAGCATGGCTCCAATCTCCTTGTCCTTCAGGGTCTCGTTGTAAGACAGATCAAGCCGGCGGAGGTGGCGCATGCTCTGGCTGAGGAACGTGAGCAGCCCAGGCTCCCGTTCAACTACGTCGCAGCTCACCAGGGCGACTTCTTTGATGCCCGCCCCAATGGCCGTGCGCGCGAGAGAACGGAGCCCGTCCCCCGTGACGAGGACACAGCTTTGAAGGCGAAGCACGGCAAGACTGCCCCGGGTGTCGTGGCCTTGCTCTGCGCCAATTGCAAGGAGGTGGTCATTGTGCAGGTCGAGAGGCAGGCGGAGGTCCAAGGTGTGCAGTGCCGCGCCGCGCCGACGGATGAACTGGAGAAGGGCCTCCCTGCTGCCGCCGTCATACACCAGGAGAGACTTGAGAGCACAGCACCGGTCAGCGGCGATGAGGAGGACGCGGTCGGCGACGGTTCGGCAAGCGCGGAGCTCAAGCTCGAGCAGGCCGGCGAGGCATCCTGAGAAGGCATTCGACGCGGGGCCATCTCCGATGCCGTCGCAAGCGCGCAGCTGCAGCCACCGTAGGCTCCCACAGCGCTGCCATAGCCACCCGAGTCCGTGGTCGCCGGAGCGGATGCCGCACAGCGACAGCCTCTCCAGAGGCAACGCCCCTACGGCGTCGCCCTCGCAGCTGGAGTCTTCATCGGAGCTGGAACCGGCCGAGTCAACGGCAGCAACGGCGGAGTTGACAAAGGCGAAGGATTTGAGGCAGGGCAAGCAGGCGAGCCAACGGAACGACAGGGGGCTGACGGCGGCGAGGTGGAGCGAGGTGAGGCCGGAGAGGGTGACGGAGACGTCGCGCAGCGCAGCGGGCGAGACGGGCGAACCGACCGAGAACCGCAGCGCCGTGAGCCTGGTGGCCGACGGCGAGGCGGACACCGCGAGCAGGAGCGCGTCGGCGTCGTGAGCGGCGGCCGAGGACGCGGAGACGACGGCCAGCGCGGATAGATACGGGTAGCGCGAGAGCAGGTCAGCCAGAGGACCCGCAGCCGCGGAGGCCGATGCTCCGGTGAAGGCCGGCGGCAGGCGGAGGGTGAGGCGGGACGTGGAGGCTCGGAGGAGCGCGACCCAGCGGCGGGAGACGAGGGAGACGGCCGGCCCGGCGGCGGGCGGGAGCAGGCGGAACACCTCCTGCAGCAGGTCGTCGCAGAGCGCGGCGTCCACGTCGCCGCATGCCCCGCCACCGCAGCCGGCGCGGCGGCCTCCGCCGCCGCGTCGGGGGCTTATTGGCGCCGTAGCCAGGGGGAGAACGCGGCCACGCCTCAGCTCATCGGCACGGCGTGCCCAGGTAAAATTTTCCCTCCAGGGGAATTGGGCTGCTCGGCGGCCTCAGGTGGGGATGGGGCTGGGGAAGGTGGGGAGGGGGGTCGCTCTTGTGTGGCCGCCCGCGAGATTAGGTGGGGAAGGAGGGAGATGCCGACAAGCGAGGTGGGGGTATCGTATCGTATCAACATCGGCGGCGTGAGCGTGCGTTGGCTATCCTTCCAAAATGGTTGTGGAGGCGGCTCCGATGGATAAATCACAGGATTCGAGGCTCCATGGAATGCTTTCGTCTCGGCGTTTTCTTTCTTTTTCATGAAACACTTTTTTAATTAGTGTTGCGTAAAGTAAGATTTTTGGGATGGCTTACAGTGATAATTTGTTTTGATCCTGCTGAAAAACAGAAACGTTTGCGCGTAGGAAAATAATTTTCATAATTTACAGAAGCGTGTTTTTGATCTGATTCTTTTTGCACAAGATTGGTACACAAATTACCTAGGCTATCCTAATTTTTAGAATATTTGGAGTTACAGAAGTATTCGAAGTTTCAGATTGCTACAGACTGTTCCGTTTTTGACAGATTCTGTTTTCTATGTGTTGTTTGCTTATTTTGATGAATTTATGAGTAGTATCGGGGGTATGAACCATAGAAAAGTTGGAATGAGTAGATATTATATCAATATAAATAAAGAATGAGTTCACAACAGTATCAAAAGTGGTGATTATTTTCTTATACTAACGGAGCTTATGCGATTTTCTGTTGAGTTTTGTATTGTGAAGTTTTCAAGTTTTAGGTAAGGATTTGATGGACAATTGAATAAGAAAATGGCAAGAGCCTAAGCTTGGGGATGCTCAAGGCATCCCAAGGTAATATTCAAGGACAACCAAGAGCCTAAGCTTGGGGATGCCCCGGAAGGCAGTCCCTCTTTCGTCTTCGTCTATCGGTAACTCTACTTGAAGTTATATTTTTATTCATCACATGATATGTGTTTTGCTTGGAGCGTCTTGTATGATTTGAGTTTTTGCTTTTTAGTTTGTCACAATCATCCTTGCTGTACACATCTTTTGAGAGGGACATGCATGAATCATGATTTATTAGAATATTCTATGTGCTTTACTTATATCTTTTGAGCTAGACAATTTTGCTCTAGTGCTTCACTTATATCTTTTTAGAGCACGACAGTGGTTTTATTTTATATAAATTGTTGAACTCTTATGCTTCACATATATTATTTTGAAAGTCTTTTTAAATAGCATGGTAATTTGCTCTGGTTATAAATTTAGTCCTAATATGATAGTCATCCAAGAGGGGTATATTAAAAACTTTCATATAGAGTGCATTGAATACTATGAGAAATTTGATTTCTTATGATTGTTTTGAGATATAAAGATCATGATATTAGATTCATGCTAGTGAGTAATTATGAATTAGAGAAATACTTGTGTTGAGGTTTGTGATTCCCGTAGCATGCACGTATGGTGAACCGCTATGTAACGAAGTTGGAGCATGAGATATTTATTGATTGTCTTTCTTATGAGTGGCGGTCGAGGACGAGCGATGGTCTTTTCCTACCAATCTATCCTCCTAGGAGCATGTGTGTAGTACTTTGTTTCGATAACTAATAGATTTTTGCAATAAATATGTGAGTTTTTTATGACTAATGTAGAGTCCATGGATTATACTGTTGGGTTTCGTAGTAATTTCAAAAAATTTCCTACGCACACACAGGATCATGTGATGCATAGCAACGAGGGGAGAGTATTGTCTACGTACCCAACGCAGACCGACTGCGGAAGCGATGACACGACGTAGAGGAAGTAGTCGTACGTCTTCACGATCCAACCGATCAAGCACCGAAACTACGGCACCTCCGAGTTCGAGCACACGTTAAGCTCGATGACGATCCCCGGACTCCGATCCAGCAAAGTGTCGGGGAAGAGTTTCGTCAGCACGACGGCGTGGTGACGATCTTGATGAACTATAGCAGCAGGGCTTCGCCTAAACTCCGCTACAGTATTATCGAGGAATATGGTGGCAGGGGGCACCGCACACGGCTAAGGAATAGATCACGTGGATCAACTTGTGTCAACTTGTGTGTCTTTGGGGTGCCTTTACCTCAGTATATAAAGGAGCCAAGGGGGAAGGGGGCGCCGGCCAAGAGAGAGAGGCGCAGGAGGAATCCTACTCCTACCGGGAGTAGGACTCCCCCCCTCCCCCCAATCCTATTCCAACTAGGATTCCCAAGGGGGAAAGAGGGAGAGGGGTGGCCGGCCACCTCTCCTAGTCCTAATAGGACTAGGGGAAGGGGGGAGGCGCGCAGCCCCCTTGGGCTGCCCCTTTCTCCTTTCCACTAAGGCCCATGATGGCCCATATGGCTCCCGGGGGGTTCCGGTAACCTCCCGGTAACCCGGTAAAATCCCGATTTTACCCGGAACACTTCCGATGTCCAAACATAGGCTTCCAATATATCAATCTTTATGTCTCGACCATTTCGAGACTCCTCGTCATGTCCGTGATCACATCCGGGACTCCGAACAACCTTCGGTACATCAAAATGCATAAACTCATAATATAACTGTCATCGTAACCTTAAGCGTGCGGACCCTACGGGTTCGAGAACAATGTAGACATGACCGAGACATGTCTCTGGTCAATAACCAATAGCGGGACCTGGATGCCCATATTGGCTCCTACATATTCTACGAAGATCTTTATCGGTCAGACCGCATAACAACATACGTTGTTCCCTTTGTCATCGGTATGTTACTTGCCCGAGATTCGATCGTCGGTATCCAATACCTAGTTCAATCTCATTACCGGCAAGTATCTTTACTCGTTCCGTAATACATCATCTCACAACTAACATATTAGTTGTAATGCTTGCAAGGCTTATGTGATGTGTATTACCGAGAGGGCCCAGAGATACCTCTCCGACAATCGGAGTGACAAATCCTAATCTCGAAATACGCCAACCCAACATCGACCATTGGAGACACCTGTAGTACTCCTTTATAATCACCCAGTTACGTTGTGACGTTTGGTAGTACCCAAAGTGTTCCTCCGGTAAACGGGAGTTGCATAATCTCATAGTCATAGGAACATGTATAAGTCATGAAGAAAGCAATAGCAACATACTAAACGATCGGGTGCTAAGCTAATGGAATGGGTCATGTCAATCAGATCATTCCGCTAATGATGTGACCTCGTTAATCAAATAACAACTCATTGTTCATGGTTAGGAAACATAACCATCTTTGATTAACGAGCTAGTCAAGTAGAGGCATACTAGTGACACTTTGTTTGTCTATGTATTCACACATGTATTATGTTTCCGGTAAATACAATTCTAGCATGAATAATAAACATTTATCATGATTATAAGGAAATAAATAATAACTTTATTATTGCCTCTAGGGCATATTTCCTTCAGTCTCCCACTTGCACTAGAGTCAATAATCTAGTTCACATCGCCATGTGATTTAACACTAATAATCATATCTGTATATGATTAACACCCATAGTTCACATCGTCATGTGACCAACACCCAAAGGGTTTACTAGAGTCAATAATCTAGTTCACATCACTATGTGATTAATGCCCAAAGAGTACTAAGGTGTGATCATGTTTTGCTCGTGAGAGAAGTTTAGTCAACGGGTCTGTCATATTCAGAGCCGTATGTATTTTGCAAATATTCTATGTTAACAATGCTCTGCACGGAGCTACTCTAGCTAATTGCTCCCACTTTTAATATGTATCCAGATTAAGACTTAGAGTCATCTGGATCAGTGCCAAAACTTGTATCGGCGTAACCTTTTACGACAAACCTTTTGTCACCTCCATAATTGAGAAACATATCCTTATTCCACTAAGGATAACTTTTGACCAATGTCCAGTGATCTACTCCTAGATCACTATTGTACTCCCTTGCCAAATTCAGAGCAAGGTATACAATAGGTCTGGTACATAGCATAGCATACTTTATAGAACCTATGACTGAGGCATAGGGAATGACTTTCATTCTCTTTTCTATTTTCTGCCGTGGTCAGGATTTGAGTATTACTCAATTTAACACCTTTGCAACACAGGCAAGAACTCTTTCTTTGACTGTTCCATTTTGAACTATTTCAAAATCTTGCCAAGGTATGTACTCATTGAAAATCTTATCAAGCGTCTTGATCTATCTCAATAGATCTTGATGCTCAATATGTAAGTAGCTTTTACTGAGGTCTTTTCCTTTTAAAGAACTCCTTTAAAACACTCCTTTATGCTTTGCAGAAGAATTCTACATCATTTCTGATCAACAATATGTCACTCACATATACTAATCAGAAAGGATGTAGTGCTCCCACTCACTTCATTGTAAATACAGGCTTCATCGTAAGTCCATATAAAACTATATGCTTTGATCAACTTATCAAAGCGTATATTCCAACTCCGAGATGCTTGCACCAGTCTATAGATGGATCGCTGGAGCTTGCACATTTTGTTAGCACCTTTAGGATTGACAAAACCTTCTGGTTGCATCATATACAACTCTTTTTTAATAAATCCATTAAGGAATGCAGTTTTGACATCTATTTGCCAGATTTCATAAAATGTGGCAATTGCTAACATGATTCGGACAGACTTAAGCATCGATACGAGTGAGAAACTCTCATCGTAGTCAATACCTTGAATTTGTCGAAAACCTTTTTGCGACAATTCTAGCTTTGTAGATAGTAACACTACTATCAGCGTCCGTCTTCCTCTTGAAGATCCATTTATTCTCAATTGCTTGCCGATCATCGGGCAAGTCAACCAAAGTCCATACTTTGTTCTCATACATGGATCATATCTCAGATTTCATGGCCTCAAGCCATTTATCGGAATCTGGGCTCATCATCGCTTCCTCATAGTTCGTAGGTTCATCATGATCTAGTAGCATGACTTCCAGAAAAGGATTATCGTACCACTTTGGTGCGGATCTTACTCTGGTTGATCTACGAGGTTCAGTAGTATCTTGTTCTGAAGTTTCATGATTATCATCATTAGCTTCCTCACTAACTGGTGTAGGTGTCACAGAAACAGTTTTCTGTGATGTACTATTTCCAATAAGGAAGCAGGTACAGTTACCTCGTCAAGTTCTACTTTCCTCCCACTCACTTCTTTCGAGAGAAACTCCTTCTCCAGAAAGTTTCCGAATTTAGCAACAAAAGTCTTGCCTTCGGATCTGTGATAGAAGGTGTATCCAATAGTTTCCTTTGGATATCCTATGAAGACGCACTTCTCCGATTTGAGTTTGAGCTTATCAGAATGAAACTTTTTCATATAAGCATCGCAACCCCAAATTTAAGAAACGACAGTTTAGGTTTCTTGCCAAACCATAGTTCACACGGTGTCGTCTCAACGATTTAGATGGTGCCCTATTTAACGTGAATGCAGCTGTCTCTAATGCATAACCCCAAAACGACAGTGGTAGATCGGTAAGAGACATCATAGATCGCACCATATCTAATAAAGTACGGTTATGACGTTCGGACACACCATTACATTGTGGTGTTCTAGGTGGCATGAGTAGTGAAACTATTTCACATTGTTTTTAACTGAAGGCCAAACTCGTAACTCAAATACTCTTCTCTACGATCAGATCGTAGAAACTTTATTTTCTTGTTACGATGATTTTTCACTTCACTCTGAAATTCTTTGAACTTTTCAAATGTTTCAGACTTATGTTTCATCAAGTAGATATACTTATATCTGCTCAAATCATCTGTGAAGATCAGAAAATAATGATACCTGTCGCGAGCCTCAATATTCATCGGACCACATACATCAGTATGTATGATTTCCAACAAATCTATTGCTCGCTTCATTGTTCCTAAGAACAGAGTCTTAGTCATCTTGCCCAAGAGGCATGGTTCGCAAGCATCAACTGATTCATAATCAAGTGATTCCAAAAGCCCATCAGTATGGAGTTTCTTCATGCGCTTTACACCAATATGACCTAAACGGCAGTGCTACAAACAAGTTGCACTTATCATTATTAACTTTGCATCTTTTGGTCTCAATATTATGATTATGTGTATCACTACGATCGAGATCCAACGAACTATTTTCATTGGGTGTGTAACCATATAAGGTTTCATTCATGTAAACAGAACAACAATTTATTCTCTTACTTAAATGAATAACCGTATTACAATAAACATGATCAAATCATATTCATGCTCAACGCAAACACCAAATAACACTTATTCAGGTTCAACACTAATCCCGAAAGTATAGGGAGTGTGCGACGATGATCATATCAATCTTGGAACCACTTCCAACACACATCGTCACTTCACCCTTAACTAGTCTCTGTTTATTCTGCAACTCCCGTTTCGAGTTACTAATCTTAGCAACTGAACTAGTATCAAATACTGAGGGGTTGCTATAAACACTAGTAAAGTACACATCAATAACAGGTATATCAAATATACTTATGTTCACTTTGCCATCCTTCTTCTCCGCCAATCACTTGGGGTAGATCCACTTCCAGTGACCAGTCCCTTTGCAGTAGAAGCACTTAGTCTCAGGCTTAGGACCAGACTTGGGCTTCTTCACTTGAGCAGCAACTTGCTTGCTGTTCTTCTTGAAGTTCCCCTTCTTCCCTCTGCCCCTTTCTTGAAACTAGTGATCTTGTCAACCATCAACACTTGATGTTTTTCTTGATTTCTACCTTCGTTGATTTCAGCATCACGAAGAGCTTGGGAGTTGTTTTCGTTATCCCTTTGCATATTATAGTTCATCACGAAGTTCTACTAACTTGGTGATGGTGACTAGAGAATACTGTCAATCACTATCTTATCTGGAAGATTAACTCCCACTTGATTTAAGCGATTGTAGTACCCAGACAATCTGAGCACATGCTCACTAGTTGAGCGATTCTCCTCCATCTTTTAGCTATAGAACTTGTTGGAGACTTCATATCTCTCAACTCGGGTATTTGCTTGAAATATTAACTTCAATTACTGGAACATCTCATATGGTCCATGATGTTCAAAACATCTTTGAAGTCCCGATTCTAAGCCATAAAGCATGGTGCACAAAACTATCAAGTAGTCATCATATTGAGCTAGCCAAACGTTCATAACGTCTGCATCTGCTCCTGCAATAGGTCTGTCACCTAGCGGTGCATTAAGGACATAATTCTTCTGTGCAGCAATGAGGATAAACCTCAGATCACGGATCAAATCCGCATCATTGCTACTAACATTTTCAACACAATTTTCTCTAGGAACATATCAAAATAAACATATGAAAGCAACAACGCAAGCTATTGATCTTACAACATAATTTGCAAAATACTACCAGGACTAAGTTCATGATAAATTTAAGTTCAATTTAATCATATTACTTAAGAACTCCCACTTAGACAGACATCTCTCTAGTCATCTAAGTGATCACGTGATCCAAATCAACTAAACCATAACCGATCATCACGTGAGATGGAGTAGTTTTCAATGGTGAACATCGTTATGTTGATCATATCTACTATATGATTCACGCTCGACCTTTCGGTCTCCGTGTTCCGAGGCCATATCTGCATATGCTAGGCTCGTCAAGTTTAACCTGAGTATTCTGCGTGTGCAAAACTGGCTTGCACCCGTTGTAGATGGACGTAGAGCTTATCACACCCGATCATCACGTGGTGTCTGGGCACGACGAACTTTGGCAACGGTGCATACTCAGGGAGAACACTTCTTGATAATTTAGTGAGAGATCATCTTATAATGCTACCGTCAATCAAAGCAAGATAAGATGCATAAAAAGATAAACATCACATGCAATCAATATAAGTGATATGATATGGCCATCATCATCTTGTGCTTGTGATCTCCATCTCCAGAAGCATCGTCATGATCACCATCGTCACCGGCGCGACACCTTGATCTCCATCGTAGCATCGTTGTCGTCTTGCCAATCTTATGCTTTCACGACTATTACTACCGTTTAGTAATAAAGTAAAACATTACATCGCGATTGCATGGCATACAATAAAGCGACAACCATATGGCTCCTGCCAGTTGCCGATAACTCGGTTACAAAACATGATCATCTCATACAATAAAATTCAGCATCATGCCTTGACCATATCACATCACAACATGCCCTGCAAAAACAAGTTAGACGTCCTCTACTTTGTTGTTGCATGTTTTACGTGGCTGCTACGGGCTTAAGTAAGAACCAATCTCACCTACGCATCAAAACCACAATGATAGTTTGTCAAATAGACTCCGTTTTAACCTTCGCAAGGACCGGGCGTAGCCATACTCGGTTCAACTAAAGTTGGAGAGACAGTCGCCCGCAAGCCATCTCTGTGCAAAGCACGTCGAGGGAACCGGTCTCGCGTAAGCGTACGCGTAAGGTTGGTCCGGGTCGTCTCGTCCAACAATACCGCCGAACCAAAGTATGACATGCTGGTAGGCAGTATGACTTGTATCGTCCACAACTCACTTGTGTTCTACTCGTGCATATAACATCAACATAAATAACCTAGGCTCGGATGCCACTGTTGGGTTTCGTAGTAATTTCAAAAAATTTCCTACGCACACACAGGATCATGTGATGCATAGCAACGAGGGGAGAGTATTGTCTATGTACCCAACGCAGACCGACTGCGGAAGCGATGACACGACGTAGAGGAAGTAGTCGTACGTCTTCACGATCCAACCGATCAAGCACCGAAACTACGGCACCTCCGAGTTCGAGCACACGTTAAGCTCGATGACGATCCCCGGACTCCGATCCAGCAAAGTGTCGGGGAAGAGTTTCGTCAGCACGACGGCGTGGTGACGATCTTGATGAACTACAGCAGCAGGGCTTCGCCTAAACTCCGCTACAGTATTATCGAGGAATATGGTGGCAGGGGGCACCGCACACGGCTAAGGAATAGATCACGTGGATCAACTTGTGTCAACTTGTGTGTCTTTGGGGTGCCTTTACCTCAGTATATAAAGGAGCCAAGGGGGAAGGGGGCGCCGGCCAAGAGAGAGAGGCGCAGGAGGAGTCCTACTCCTACCGGGAGTAGGACTCCCCCCCCCCAATCCTATTCCAACTAGGATTCCCAAGGGGGAAAGAGGGAGAGGGGTGGCCGGCCACCTCTCCTAGTCCTAATAGGACTAGGGGAAGGGGGGAGGCGCGCAGCCCCCTTGGGCTGCCCCTTTCTCCTTTCCACTAAGGCCCATGATGGCCCATATGGCTCCCGGGGGGTTCCGGTAACCTCCCGGTAACCCGGTAAAATCCCGATTTTACCCGGAACACTTCCGATGTCCAAACATAGGCTTCCAATATATCAATCTTTATGTCTCGACCATTTCGAGACTCCTTGTCATGTACGTGATCACATCCGGGACTCCGAACAACCTTCGGTACATCAAAATGCATAAACTCATAATATAACTGTCATCGTAACCTTAAGCGTGCGGACCCTACGGGTTCGAGAACAATGTAGACATGACCGAGACATGTCTCTGGTCAATAACCAATAGCGGGACCTGGATGCCCATATTGGCTCCTACATATTCTACGAAGATCTTTATCGGTCAGACCGCATAACAACATACGTTGTTCCCTTTGTCATCGGTATGTTACTTGCCCGAGATTCGATCGTCGGTATCCAATACCTAGTTCAATCTCGTTACCGGCAAGTCTCTTTACTCGTTCCGCAATACATCATCTCACAACTAACATATTAGTTGTAATGCTTGCAAGGCTTATGTGATGTGTATTACCGAGAGGGCCCAGAGATACCTCTCCTACAATCGGAGTGACAAATCCTAATCTCGAAATACGCCAACCCAACATCGACCATTGGAGACACCTGTAGTACTCCTTTATAATCACCCAGTTACGTTGTGACGTTTGGTAGTACCCAAAGTGTTCCTCCGGTAAACGGGAGTTGCATAATCTCATAGTCATAGGAACATGTATAAGTCATGAAGAAAGCAATAGCAACATACTAAACGATCGGGTGCTAAGCTAATGGAATGGGTCATGTCAATCAGATCATTCCGCTAATGATGTGACCTCGTTAATCAAATAACAACTCATTGTTCATGGTTAGGAAACATAACCATCTTTGATTAACGAGCTAGTCAAGTAGAGGCATACTAGTGACACTTTGTTTGTCTATGTATTCACACATGTATTATGTTTCCGGTAAATACAATTCTAGCATGAATAATAAACATTTATCATGATTATAAGGAAATAAATAATAACTTTATTATTGCCTCTAGGGCATATTTCCTTCATATACACACTCTCACCCTTCCACCATTGCTAGCCTCTCTAGTGCCGCACACGCCGGTACCATACACCCATCATATACCTTCCTCAAAATAGCCCCATACCTACCTATTATGGCATTTTCATAGTTATTCCGAGATATATTGACATGCAACTTTCCACCGTTCCATTTTATTATGACTCGCTTCATCATTGTCATATTGTTTTGCATGATCATGTAGTTGACATCGTATTTGTGGCAAAGCCACCTTTCATAATTCTTTCATACATGTCACTCTTGAGTCATTGCATATCCCGATACACCACCAGAGGCATTCATATAGAGTCATATTTTGTTCTAAGTATTGAGTTGTAATTCTTGAGTTGTAAGTAAATAGAAGTGTGATGATCATCATTACTAGAGCATTGTCCCATGTGAGGAAATAAAAAAAGAGTGGCCAAAGAAGCCAAACAAAAAAATGAGAGAAAAAGAGAGAAGAGGCAATGTTACTATCCTTTTTCCACACTTGTGCTTCAAAGTAGCACCATGATCTTCATCATAGAGAGTCTCCTATTTTGTCACTTTCATATGCTAGTGAGAATTTTTCACTATAGAACTTGGCTTGTATATTCCAACGATGGGCTTCCTCAAATCGCCCTAGGTCTTCATGAGCAAACAAGTTGGATGCACACCCACTTAGTTTTTCTTTTTTGAACTTTCATAAACTTATAGCTCTAGTGTATCCATTGCATTGCAATCCCTACTCACTCACATTGATATCTATTGATTGACATCTCCATAGCCCGTTGATACGCCTAGTTGATGTGAGGCTATCTTCCTCTTTTTGTCTTCTCCACAACCATCATATTCTATTCCACCTATAGTGATATGTCCATGGCTCACGCTCATGTATTGCGTGAAAATTGAAAAAGTTTGAGAACGCTAAAAGTATGAAACAATTGATTGGCTTGTCATCAGGGTTGTGCATGATTTGAATTTTGTGTGTGATGAAGATGAAGTAAGCCAGACTATATGATTTTGTAGGGATAACTTTCTTTGGCCATGTTATTTTGAGAAGACATAATTGCCTAGTTAGTATGCTTGAAGTATTATTGTTTTTATGTCAATATTAAACTTTCGTTTTAAATCTTATGGATCTAAACATGCATGCCACAACAAAGAAAAATTATATGGATAAATATGTTAGGTATCATTCCACATCAAAAATTCTGTTTTTATCATTTACCTACTCGAAGACGAGTAGGAATTATGCTTGGGGATGCTTGATACGTCTCCAATGCATCTATAATTTTTTATTGTTCCATGTTATTATATTATCTGTTTTGGATATTTATATACATTAATATGCTATTTTATATTATTTTCGGGACTAACCTATTAACCTAGAGCCCAGTGTCAGTTTCTGTTTTTTCCTTGTTTTTGAGCTTTGCAGAGACGGAATACCAAACGGAATAAAACCTTCACGATGATTTTTCTTGGACCAGAAGACACCCAGGAGACTTGGAGATCAAGTCGGAAGAGCCACGAGGCAGCCACAAGGGGGGAGGGTGCGCCCCCTGCCTTGTGGGTCTCACGTGACTCCACTAACCTACTTCTTCGTCCTATATATTCACATGTATCCCCAAACCACCAGAAGCATCCACGAAAACACTTTTCCACCGCCGCAACCTTCTGTACTCATTTCCCTTCCAATGAAGCGTGAGTAGTTTACCTCAGACCTACGGGTCCATAGCTAGTAGCTAGATGGCTTCTTCTCTCTCTTTGATTCTCAATACCATGTTCTCCTTGATGTTCTTGGAGATCCATCTGATGTAACCTTCTTTTGCGGCGTGTTTGTCGAGATCCGATGAATTGTGGATTTATGATCAACTTATCTATGAATATTATTTGAATCTTCACTGAATTTTTATATGCATGATTTGATATCTTTGTAATTCTCTTCGAACTATCGGTTTAGTTTGGCCAACTAGATTGGTTTTTCTTGCAATGGGAGAAGTGCTTAGCTTTGGGTTCAATCTTGTAGTGTCCTTTCCCAGTGATAGTAGGGGCAGCAAGGCACATATTGTATTGTTGCCATCGAGGATAAAAAGATGGGTTTTACATCATATTGCTTGAGTTTATTCCTCTACATCATGTCATCTTACTTAATGTGTTACTCTGTTCTTCATGAACTTAATACTCTAGATGCAGGCAGGAGTCGGTCGATGTTTTGAGTAATAGTAGTAGATGCAGGCAGGAGTCGGTCTACTTGACACGGACGTGATGCCTATATTCATAATCATTGCCTTAGATATCGTCATAACTTTGCGCTTTTCTATCAATTGCTCGACAGTAATTTGTTCACCCACCGTATTATTTGCTATCTTGAGAGAAGCCACTAGTGAAACCTATGGCCCCTGGGTCTATTTTCCATCATATAAGTTTCCGATCTACTATTTTCCATCATATAAGTTTCCGATTGATACGTCTCCAACGTATCTATAATTTTTGATTGCTCCATGCTACTTTATCTACTGTTTTGGACTATATTGGGCTTTATTTTCCACTTTTATATTATTTTTGGGACTAACGTATTAACCAGAGGCCCAGCCCAGAATTGCTGTTTTTTGCCTATTTCAGTGTTTCGAAGAAACGGAATATCAAACGGAGTCCAAATGGAATGAAACCTTCGGGAATGTGATTTTCTCACCGAACGTGATCCAGGAGACTTGGACCCTACTCCAAGATGTAACAGAGGCGGTCACGAGGGT
Organism: Triticum dicoccoides; assembly: GCF_002162155.2. Taxonomy (NCBI): domain Eukaryota; kingdom Viridiplantae; phylum Streptophyta; class Magnoliopsida; order Poales; family Poaceae; genus Triticum; species Triticum dicoccoides. The sequence goes on from NC_041387.1 coordinate 126,708,898, forward strand.
GGGGGGAGCCCCCCTCGCCAGGGCGCGCCCCCTGCCTTGTGGCCCCCTGTTGCTCCATCGACATACTCCTTCCTCCTATATATACCTACGTATCCCCAAACGATCAGAAGAGGAGCCAAAAACCTAATTCCACCGCCGCAACCTTCTGTATCCACGAGATCCCATCTTGGGGCCTGTTCTGGAGCTCCGCCGGAGGGGGCATCCACCACGGAGGGCTTCTACATCAACACCATAGCCCCTCCGATGAAGTGTGAGTAGTTTACTTCAGACCTTCGGGTCCATAGCTAGTAGCTAGATGGCTTCTTCTCTCTTTTTGGATCTCAATACAATGTTCTCCTCTCTCGTGGAGATCTATTCAATGTAATCTTCTTTTTGCGGTGTGTTTGTTGAGACCGATGAATTGTGGGTTTATGATCCAGTTTATCTATGAACAATATTTGAATCTTCTCTGAATTCTTTTATGTATGATTGAGTTATCTTTGCAAGTCTCTTAGAATTATCCTTTTTGGTTTGGCCAACTAGATTGGTAGTTCTTGCAATGGGAGAAGTGCTTAGCTTTGGCTTCAATCTTGCGGTGTCCTTTCCTAGTGACAGAAGGGGCAACAAGGCACATATTGTATTGTTGCCATCGAGGATAACAAGATGGGGTTTTTATCATATTGCATGAATTTATCCATCTACATCATGTCATCTTGCTTAAGGCGTTACTCTGTTTTTAACTTAATACTCTAGATGCATGCTGGATAGCGGTCGATGAGTGATGTAATAGTAGTAGATGCAGAATCGTTTCGATCTACTTGTCTCGGACGTGATGCCTATATACATGATCATACCTAGATATACTCATAACTATGCTCAATTCTGTCAATTGCTCAACAGTAATTTGTTCACCCACCGTAGAATATCTATGCTCTTGAGAGAAGCCACTAGTGAAACCTATGGCCCCCTGGTCTATTCTCATCATATCAATCTCCATTACTTTATTACATGCTTTGTTTTTACTTTTCCTTTTACTTTTCACTTTGCATCTCTATACCAAAAATACCAAAAATATTATTTATCATCTCTATCAGATCTCACTCCCGTAAGTGACTGTGAAGGGGTTGACAACCCCTAATCGCGTTGGTTACAAGGAGCTATCGTTTTGTGTAGGTACGAGGGACTTGTGCGTGGTCTCCTACTGGATTGATACCTTGGTTTCCGAAAACTGAGGGAAATACTTACGCTACTTTGCTGCATCATCCTCTCCTCTTCGGGGGAAATCCAACGCAGTGCTCAAGAGGTAGCAAGAAGAATTTCTGGTGCCGTTGCCGGGGAGGCTCACGCAAGCAAGTCAACCATACCAAGTACCCATCACAATCCCTATCTCTCGCATTACATTATTTGCCATTTGCCTCTCGTTTTCCTCTCCCCCACTTCACCCTTGCCATTTTATTCGCCCTCTCTTTCCCAATCTCCTCCTCTTTTTTCCGTCTGCCTTCCCGTTGCCATGGCTGAATCAAAAAGAACTACGGGTTTTCTCCCGAGCTCTAGTGCCTTGGACAACCCCTCTATCCTCTCTAAGCTCATAAATAATGATGCTATAGAAAGATCCACCAGGGTCTCCAATGAGAGCTTGAATAATTTTGATGAGGATGACTCTGGAATTTTTCGCTATTTACTTGATGAGTCTTTAAAATATGCTTGGGATAGGTTACTTAGGATTCGGGCTAGTTATGTACCACAATATGAAATTGAAATTTACCTAAAAAGTTTTTATGTTGGCTTGCCCGCGTCCTTCAAACAAGTTTTAGATTCCATCTTTGAAGAAGGTTTTCTTGAAGGGGATGCTATAGATACCTATGAAAGAATGAAAACTATATTTGGGCATCCCATGAATGATAAGGTTGAATCAACTACTCTCTTGTGCTTTTATCAAAATGAAATTATTAAAGAGATGAAGTCTAGTTTAGAGGCAAATTTCTGTAACGTGCTTAATCTTACTTCTTCAATTAATGGCCATGTGCTTAACTTAAATAGAATAATGAATGCCATAGAAAGGATATCCTCCTCTCCAAGTGTCAAAGATGGCAATACCTAGATCTATCCTTGCTTTTATGCCTAGCTAGGGGCGTTAAACGATAGGCGCTTGTTGGGAGGCAACCCAATTTTATTTTTATTTTTTTTTGTTTTTGATTATGTTTAGGAATAAATAATCCATCTAGTTTCTGTTTGGATGTGGTTTTATCTTTTAATTAGTGTTTGTGCCAAGTAGAACCTATAGGATAACCTACGATGATAGTTGATTTGATTCTGCTGAAAAACAGAAACTTTGCGCGCACGAATATAATTTTGTTAAATCACAGGAACGTGTTTTTGTGTTGATTCTTTTTGCTGCTGTTCAATAAACAAATTGTCCAGGACTTCCTATTTTGGTAGAATTTTTAGAGTTTCATAAGTTTGCGTTAGTTACAGATTGCTACAGAATGTTCTGTTTTTGACAGATTCTGTTTTGCGTGTGTTGTTTGCTTATTTTGATGAATCCATGGCTAATAAAATAGTTTATAATCCATAGAGAAGTTGGAATACAGTAGGTTTAACAACAATATAAATAAATAATGAGTTCATTACAGTACTTTGAAGTAGTCTTTTGTTTTCTTTCTCTAATGGAGCTCACGAGATTTCTATTGAGTTTTGTGTTGTGAAGTTTTCAAGTTTTGGGTGAATTCTTTTGATGGATTATGGAACAAGGAGTGGCAAGAGCCTAAGCTTGGGGATGCCCATGGCACCCCCAAGATAATCCAAGGACACCAAAAATTCAAAAGCTTGGGATGCCTGGCATCCCCTCTTTCGTCCACTTCCATCGGTAATTTACTTGGAGCTATATTTTTATTCATCACATGATATGTGTTTTGCTTGGAGCGTCTTGTATTATTTGCGTCTTTGCTTGTTAGTTTACCACAATCATCCTTGCTGTACACACCTTTTGAGAGAGCCATACATGAATTGGAATTTGTTAGAATACTCTAGTGCTTCACTTATATCTTTTGAGCTTGATAGTTTTGCTCATAGTACTTCACTTATATCTTTTGAGCGTGATAATTTTTGCTCTAGGCTTCACTTATATCTTTTAGAGCACGGTGGTGGATTTGTTTTAAAAAAACTATTGATCTCTCATGCTTCACTTAGATTATTTTGAGAGTCATTAATAGCATGGTAATTTGCTTAATGTTAATATACTTGGTGTTCAAGATATGTGAAACTTTCTTTTGAGTGAATTGAATACTAAGATAAGTTTGATGCTTGATAATTGTTTTGAGATATGGAGGTGATAATATCAAAGTTGTGCTAGTTGGGTAATTGTGAATTTGAGAAATGCTTGTGTTGAAGTTTGCAAGTCCCGTAGCATGCACGTATTGTTAAAGTTGTGTAACAAATTTGAAACATGAAGTGTACCTGGCTTGTGCATCCTTATGAGTGGTGGTCGAGGATGAGCGATGGTCTTTTCCTACCAATCTATCCCGCTAGGAGCATGCGCGTAGTACTTGATTTTTGATGGCTTCTAAATTTTTGCAATAAGTATATGAGTTATTTTGACTAATGTTGAGTCCATGGATTATACGCACTCTCACCTTTCCGCCTTTCCTAGCCTCTTCGGTACCGTGCATTGCCCTTTCTCACCTTGAGAGTTGGTGCTAACTTCGTTGGTGCATCCAAACCCCGTGATACGATACGCTCTATCACACATAAACCTCATTATATCTTCCTCAAAACAGCCACCATACCTACCTATCATGGCATTTCCATAGCCATTCTGAGATATATTGCCATGCAACTTCCATCATCTTCATCATGACATACATTACTTTTGTCATATTGCGATTGCATGATCATGTAGTTGACATCGTATTTATGGCAAAGCCACCATGCATTATTTTTCATACATGTCACTCTTGATTCATTGCACCATCCCGGTACACCACCGGAGGCATTCATATTGAGTCATATCTTGTTCTAAGTTTCGAGTTGTAATCCTTATGTTGTAATCGATAGAAGTGTGATGATCATCATTGTTAGAGCATTGCCCAAAGAAAAGAAAAGAAAGGCCAAAAGAAAAAAAAAAGAGAAAGGCCCAAAAGAAAAAAAAAGAAAGAGAAAAAAAGGAAAAAAAAGGGGCAATGCTACTATCTTTTTTTCCACACTTGTGCTTCAAAGTAGCACCTTGTTCTTCATGTAGTGAGTCTCATATATTGTGCTTCAAAGTAGCACCTTGTTCTTCATGTAGTGAGTCTCATAAGTTGTCTTTTCATACTAGTGGGAATTTTTCATTATAGAACTTGGCTTGTATATTCCTATGATGGGCTTCCTCAAATGCCCTAGGTCTTCATGAGCAAGCGAGTTGGATGCACACCCACTAGTTTTCTTTTGTTGAGCATTCATAGCTCTAGTGCATCCGTTGCATGGCAATCCCTACTCCTTATGTTGACATCAATTAATGGGCATCTCCATAGCCCATTGATTATCCTCGTCAATGTGAGACTTTCTCCTTTTTTGTCTTCTCCACACAATCCCCATCATCATATTCTATTCCACCCATAGTGCTATATCCATGGCTCGCGCTCATGTATTGCGTGAAGGTTGAAAAAGTTTGAGATTATTTAAGTATAAAACAATTGTTTGGCTTGTCATCGCGGGTATAGAAGTTGGGAACATCTTTGTGTGACGAAAATGAAGCATAGCCTAACTATATGATTTTGTAGGGATGAACTTTCTTTTGCCATGTTATTTTGAGAAGACATGATTGCTTTGATTAGTATGTTTGAAGTATTATTATTTTTATGTCAATATGAACTTTTGTCTTGAATCTTTCGGATCTGAATATTCATATCACAATTAAGAAGATTTACATTGAAATTATGCCAAAGAATCACTCCGCATCAAAAATTCTTTTTTATCATTTACCTACTCGAGGACGAGCAGGAATTAAGCTTGGGGATGCCTGATACGTCTCCAATGTATCTATAATTTTTGATTGCTCCATGCTACTTTATCTACTGTTTTGGACTATACTGGGCTTTATTTTTCCACTTTTATATTATTTTTGGGACTAACCTATTAACCGGAGGCCCAGCCCAGAATTGCTGTTTTTTGCCTATTTCAGTGTTTCGAAGAAACGGAATATCAAACGGAGTCCAGACGGAATGAAACCTTCGGGAACGTGATTTTCTCACCGAACGTGATCCAGGAGACTTGGACCCTACTTCAAGATGTAACAGAGGCGGTCACGAGTGTGGGGGGGCGCCCCCCTAGGGTGCGCCCCTGCCTCGTGGCCCCCCTGTTGCTCCACCGACGTACTCCTTCCTCCTATATATACCTACGTATCCCCAAACGATCCAAAGAGGAGCCAAAAACTTAATTCCACCGCCGCAACCTTCTGTATCCACGAGATCCCATCTTGGGGCCTGTTCCGGAGCTCCGCCGGAGGGGGCATCCACCATGGAGGGCTTCTACATCAACACCATAGCCCCTCCGATGAAGTGTGAGTAGTTTACTTCAGACCTTCGGGTCCATAGCTAGTAGCTAGATGGCTTCTTCTCTCTATTTGGATCTCAATACAATGTTCTCCCCCTCTCTCGTGGAGATCTATTCGATGTAATCTTCTTTTTGCGGTGTGTTTGTTGAGATCGATGAATTGTGGGTTTATGATCCAGTTTATCTATGAACAATATTTGAATCTTCTCTAAAGTCTTTTATGTATGATTGAGTTATCTTTGCAAGTCTCTTCGAATTATCCTTTTTGGTTTGGCCAACTGGATTGGTAGTTCCTGCAATGGGAGAAGTGCTTAGCTTTGGGTTCAATCTTGCGGTGTCCTTTCCCAGTGACAGAAGGGGCAGCAAGGCACATATTGTATTGTTGCCATCGAGGATAACAAGATGGGGTTTTTATAATATTGCATGAGTTTATCCCTCTACATCATGTCATCTTGCTTAAGGCGTTACTCTATTTTTAACTTAATACTCTAGATGCATGCTGGATAGCGGTCGATGAGTGGAGTAATAGTAGTAGATGCAGAATCATTTTGATCTACTTGTCTCGGACGTGATGCCTATATACATGATCATACCTAGATATACTCATAACTATGCTCAATTCTGTCAATTGCTCAACAGTAATTTGTTCACCCACCGTAGAATATCTATGCTCTTGAGAGAAGCCACTAGTGAAACCTATGGCCCCCGGGTCTATTCTCATCATATCAATCTCCATTACTTTATTAGTTGCTTTGTTTGTACTTTTCCTTTTACTTTTCACTTTGCTTCTCTATACCAAAAATACCAAAAATATTATTTATCATCTCTATCAGATCTCACTCTCGTAAGTGACCGTGAAGGGATTGACAACCCCTAATCGCGTTGGTTGCGAGGAGCTATCGTTTTGTGTAGGTACGAGGGACTTGTGCGTGGTCTCCTACTGGATTGATACCTTGGTTCTCAAAAACTGAGGGAAATACTTACGCTACTTTGCTGCATCATCCTCTCCTCTTTGGGGAAATCCAACGCAGTGCTCAAGAGGTAGCACCGATCTACTATTTTGCAATCTTTTACTTTCCAATCTATAAACCCAAAAACCCAAAAATATTTTACCTTTTATTTATCTATCTCTATTAGATCTCACTTCTGCAAGTGACCATGAAGGGATTGACAACCCCTTTATCGCGTTGGGTGCAAGTTGTTTGATTGTTTGTGTAGGTATTGGTGATTTGTGTGTTGTCGCCTACTGGATTGATACCATGGTTCTCTAACTAAGGGAAATACTTATATCTACTTTGCTGCATCACCCTTTCCTCTTCAAGGGAAAAACCAACGCAAACTCAAGAAGTAGCACATGTGTCGCCATGAGGGATCCATGGGTCATCCCATATTCTCACCTTCGAGTCATCCCCAATACTCCATATTAAGCCAGCCTTCAAGACTTCCAACCCCTTCAAAATGCTTCTCCATACATATCTCATACCACTCTTTGGTTCAGCTTGAAGCACATCACCATCGGGGAAGTATTTTGCCCAAAGTACTTGCGCACACAGGGACTCAGGGTTTTGGATTGGCCGCCATCCTTGATTTGCCAACATTACCATATTTAAAGAGTGTAAACCATGGAATCCCAGCCCTCCTTCCTTAATCAAAAGCTTCTTTTTTGCATCCTACCCAATGCAATTTGTTTCCATTGCTCTGTTGGTTCCACCAATAATGACAAATGAGCTGACTGGTCTCATCACACAGGGTTTTGGTAAGGTTAAAGCAGGCCATGGCATACATTGGGATTGCCTCAGCAACAACATTGACATAGTTTTCCTTGCCGGTGATGCATGCTGGCTCCTGTAGGATCAGATTTTTGAAACTCTGGCTTGCATTAGCATTAAACAAAACTAAAGACTTCTCTCAATTTATCACTTGAGCCGAGCTCTCCTCATAAGTCTGAAGGATGGCATTGATGGATTGTACACTTTGCACACTAGCTTCAACAACGAGCAACGAGTCGTCCGCAAACAAGAGGTGATTTACACGTGGGGTAGTAGGAGCTATCTTCATCTCTCTGATTTGATTTTCTTCATCCGCCTTATTGAGCATAATTGAAAAACCTAGTGCACATAAGATGAAAAGGTAAGGGGAAATGGGGTCGCCTTGCCTCAGCCCTCTCACAGTGATAACCACATCAGATATCTCACCATTTACATTGAATTGGTACACTACTGCAGGATGCTGCTAACGTGACACTACGATCAGAGACCCTTCAAGAAACTGTGTGCGATGCAATAATCGCAAACGGTGGTGTCAGAGAACCATAAAAAAATGCTTAAAACGTTTGTGATGACGGATGCATCAAACACAGTTCAGATTTTAGTTGTGTGTGCGATGCAGGGCATACGGTTCAGTTCAATTAACTGTTTGCGATGAGGAGGGACAAAAGAAACGGGAAGCCAGATGAAGTCATGTGTGATACACAGCATACAGTTCACTTGGATGAACTGTTTGTGATGAGGAGGAACAACATAAACGGATAGCTAGATAAAGGTGTGTGCGATTGAGGGCATACGCTTCAGAAGGATTAACTGTTTGCGATTAGGCAACAGAACAGAAACGGTCAGCCAGATCAAAGGTGTGTGCGATTGATGGCATACACTTCACACGGATGAACTGCTTGCGATTATCCACAACAAACAGAAACAGCTAGACAGATCAATGTGTGTTCGCTAGACGGGCACACATTCTAATTAAAAGAAGCGTGCGCGATGGTAATAACGAGCGCGCACGGTTCTTGGAACAAGACGTGTGCTGACATTGCCGATTGCGGTGCACCAAACGCCACGTACGTAGCCGAGAAAACGTGCCCACATTACTCCGTCCGGGAATAGTGCCGCACTTAGAAATTATAGAACCGTCAATAAATTTTGAGCCTACGTCTTGTCACCTTCCAAATTGCAAGCATGTTCACACCGATCAAAACCTAAACGGTTTCCCACTTAGGAGCATATTAGTACTCGGTTATAAATACTGTACTATGCCAAGATGACTGCACATTCCTTCCTCACCTCCTCATCCACAGAACCAAACAAGTCATTCAGCATCAGTCTCTTGCGTCTGCCATGGCCAGATTGAGTTCTCGGTCGAGAGATTGCCACCACGGAGAGGCGAGCATGGAAGCGGAAGCACGAGAGATGTCCCGCTTAGCCGCGAAAGCAACCGACATGTCCCGCCGCACCGCCGAAGCAGCACGGAGGTCTCACCGCGCGGCCGAAGCAGCACGGAGGTCCCGCTGCACCGACGATGCAGTAGACTGGTCCGGTCACACCGCGGAAGCAGCAGAGATGTCCTGCCGCACCATGAATGCAGCGTCGATGTCCTCCCGCACTGCGGCGTCCTGGGAAAATCTCTCACGGGCAGGCGAGGACTTTTACAAGTGCATGCATGCGATCGTCCATAGCTAGATGGATCAGATCTCCGGCTGGATGAAGCCGCGGGACGAGTTGATTGCCTCGTTTGAACAACTCCGGGCCGATCATGACCTGCTGAGGGCGATGATCGCTGGAAGGGCGGAGCAGGCGGAGGAGACCGATGCCTTGTTGAAGAGGGCGGGCGTCATCGTCAAGAAACCTATGGACGAGAATGCCATGCTCTGCATCAAGCGCGAAAGGCTGGCGGAGGAATCCGCGATTGCTTCCGAGTAGCGTATTAAGGACATGAAACTAATGAAAGAGATCATTGCCGCTCGCGGCGAGAACTAGTCTCCGCGACTTGCAGCGCATCAAGAAAGTAGAGATCAGCAAGCCAGATCATTGTATGCGTCTTCCTTCTTCTTTTGCCCTTGTGTATTTCGGGTGTAGTCGCATGTGGCTTTTTTAGTTATCTTCCTAGATATGTAAGACAATTATTATCCACTGTCATTGTCCTTATATTCATCATGCTTGCTATAAGTCGCAGTCGATGCTACATAGGTCCGTCAGATCTTATATCAAGATCCGTGCAAAACTATCTTTTCAAATTTCCATTGTCAAAAAGAAAAAGAGAGAGAAAAACAGAGAAGGGGCATGCTACTATCCTTTTACCACACTTTTGCTTCGGAATAGCACCATGTATACTACAAAAAAAATACACTTCCGTGATGATACGTGTTTGTCACAGTAGGTCGCGTTTTTTGTCATGCATGTACATCCATGACGATTTTATGATAGAATCAAGATAGTCATACCTGTGCTGTCGTAGAAGTGTTCCATGACATTACCAAAATTATCATCACGGAAGTGTCCACTTCCATGACGATAAATCGCGCGTCATAGAAGTGCTTTCGTCAAGGGTGACCGACACATGGCATCCACCGTAACGGAATGCCGTTAAGCTATCGGATCGGGTTTTGGATCCAATAACCCGTTAACAGCCCCGACCAATGGGGATTTTCCACGTGTAAAATCATCATTGGCTAAGAGGAAACACATGTCGGCTCATTGTTGGGCCAGATGTCATCCACTCATTGGACAGAAGGCGCCTATGATACGTCGACACGTGGCACGGCCCATCACGTTTAAATGGGCTGGCCCAACTAAAGGCCCACAAGATTTCGCGGACCATAATGGGCCGGCCCAGCTAAAGGCCCACAAGATTTCGCGGGCCATAATAGGCTGGCCCAGGTAAAGGCCCACAAGATTTTTGTGTGCCATAATGGGCCGGCCCAGGTAAAGGCCCACAAAATTCTTGCGGATCATAATGGGCCGGCCCAGCTAAAGGCCCACGAGATTTCGCCGACATTAATGGGCCGGCCCAGCTGTAGGCCCACAAGATTTTGAGGACCCTAGTAGTCCGGCCCATTAACTGGCTGCCATGTTTTGGGCCAAATACCGGCCCATATTTGATCCGGCCCGTTAAAAGCCTCCCACTCTCTGGGCCAAATCATGGCCCAGATCAGGTCCGACCCTTTAAGAGGCTTTGGGCTCAATTATGGCCCATATCAGATTCGGCCCGTTAACTGGACGCTATGCTTTTGGGCCCACTTGCTAAAGGCCCATTTAGTAATTCGGCCTGATATTAGTTTTGGCCTGTTAAGGGCCCATTTAACATTTCGGCCCTATATTAATTTTGGCCTGTTAAAAGCCCGTCATATAGTTGGGCCTAATTACGGCCTGGTTTGCATCCGGCCTGCTCGCAGCCGATATCTGATTGGGCCAAACAAGGATCGAGACAACTTTGGCTTGTTAAAAGCCCGTGAATTGATTTGCCCAATCATGGACCGGGGTCCATTTCGGGCTGCTGCCGGCCCGTGAGCTATTCGACACGTTTCAGGCCCAACCTACTTCTCAGCCTCCTAAAAGCACATTGAGTTTTCTTGCGAAAAGAGGGCCGGGGGTTACTCGGCCTATTAAAGGCCCGAATCTACTAGTGGGCCAGTTTGACGGGGCCCATGATGCGGATCATACATCGTGATTGCATGATGGCCCGATTATGTACCGTAATTTTACGGTTTGGTCGGTTTACTGCGAAGACATGATATATATACAGTAAAATAACTGCAGCATCATGAATAAGAAAAAACCTAGACTATACAATAAAGAAATTACGGCATATTACATCCACAGGGCATCAAAGTTCGCCACTATGATAATAAAGCACAAGCAGACAACAGATTACATACACTGGGCATCAAAGATCGCCACCGGTGCAAATAAACACACCGACAAAATAATATACAAAACCAATAGCACTTCAATAGAGTTCAAGAAAGGTTAGCCCTGCTGGGGAGCTGCAGCGCAAGCAGCTGAGCAAGATGATGAGACTGCGCTTGTTCAACACTTATATCTTCCTCACTCTGAAAGATAAACAAGCAGACAGATGACATGTTTTGCACATAAAAGTATCAGTGCTAACAATTCATCACATTTCTTACTGACGAATAATGTGACACGGTTTAAAATTGCATTAACACAATATGGTATTGTTCAGGTCAAGACATGGCAGGAAATGACATTGTGAAGGAGTTGGCAGCTTCATGACACCACTGGATTACAGATCAAGAACTCATAAGTATCAATGGTTAGTGTGCTGTCAATTTATCCCATTTCAGATTGGCAAATAAAGAGACAGTTTAAATAATAGTAGAATGATATGACACTGTTCATAGTTAAGACATTGCAGAATATGACATTGTGTTGTAGTGGGTAGGTTCACCACACCACTGGATTACGGATGAAGAACAGAAGCATACATGCAGTGCAAAAGAAGATCACTTGCTCTGTATAGTTTAATTTACATGGTATGAAGAAGGAACTTGGTTGTACAACTGAAAACTTAAATTGAGAAGGACAAACTTTTGTTTATGAACTACATAATAAACTTTAAACATGCAATTTGATGCAAACATCAAAAATAAATAGCTGATGCAGTCATGCCTAACCAAATATACACAACAAAGTTTGAAGGCTTGAGAAGGACAAACTTACATTACTGGTGAAGACAGGCTCTATAAAGCCCTTGTCCATGCTGATGGGGGGGGGGGCAATTCAAGAAGTTTAGCACAGAATATTCTTCATAAGCATTGCCTTTATTCTACATTTTGTTAAGAGTAAATATAGATGTGATAATATACGAAAAAATGGAGAATATTTAAGATAAGATGAAGAGTGATGCTACATAACCAAGTAGCTATAAATGTATGTGCAGCGATATAGGCAAAAGGCACAACCAAGATTAATGCACAGCTAAACTTCTTCAGTACCAATCTTATGGTAAGAGTAAATATAGATCTGATGTGTAGAAAATGGAGGGCAAAGGAAAATAAGCTGCAGAGTGATGGTACATGAACAACTACCTGTCAATATAAGTACACTGATAAAGGACAGCATGTACTTACAAGAACAATGCAGAGCTAAAAAAATTCATTGGCATTGGATATATTCTACACTAATGTAACCATTCATACAGATCAGATAATTTGGAGCGAACAATTGATAAGCAAGCTATCATGCATACTGTTGTCACATAATGAACCAGTCATGTATGCAAGTACAGTGATACAGGACAACATGTACTAACAAGAGCAAAGCAGCGGGCAACATATTTGCGATATCATGTCGTTCTTTTCAAACCGTAATTCTTCTTCGAGCAGATTTCCTGCAAAAACAAATCCGTAAGGCACATGCGGAAAAGTAGAAGTTCAAATTGTCATGTGATTTCATAGACAGTACCTCATCCTGGGAACGAGACCAGTGCATAACAAGGTTTTTCCATTCAATGTCTTCTAAATTTAGCATAGGAGACTTCACCGGAAATTCGTTTATAGACTTACCATCAAAGTGTGATTTCCTCAGGTAACACCGATACTGCTGCAATGCTTCCTTGAAAAGCACAAGCAAGCTTTGCTCGTCATGACTATCCAGATTAACCCTCGCCTAGTTACAACAATGTAATGTAAATCATTGATGTGTTCGATCAGCAGAAAACAGGAAAACAGTAACCATGAATAATAGCACTTACATGTAAGTTGGACAGGAAGATGTGAAAATGGTGTTTGTCTTCACTATAATCTTCCCATGATGGGAATATATGCACGTAGTCCCTAACAGCATTGAAAGCATTGTCTTTTAAACTGGGAATAAATGGAATGGGGTTCCAGTCTGCAGGAATTGGCCGTCTCTGCAGTTGGGATAGGTCTTTGGCCGGTGGACTTGCTGTACTTTTTGCTGGAGTGGGATTTTTCTGTGGTACGGCTGGTGCTATGGCAAATGAAATCGGTATATCTTTTGCTGGAGTGCAGGTCCTGTGTGGTGGGGCTAGTGGTGTGGCCAGTGAAGTATGGGTACAGTCTGCTGGAGTCGGTCCTATGTTTTGTGTCACTGGTTGTACAACCAATATAAGTGGGGCACTGTCTGATTTCTCCGGCACCACCACGTTTTTCAAGGACTTTGCTGGTGCTCCTTCAGGTTCGGCAATCACCCTCTTCCTTTTTGATGTCCGATGCACAAGAACAACATTTGAGTGGAAAAACATGGTATGATGACATATGGAATATGTATTGATAATGGATGTGCATGGCATCTCGAGTTATATGATGAGTAAACTAAGAAGATGGCGGTGCAACAAAGTAGAAGAAATGCAAGACAACATATGCAAGATACGCGCAATCAATAAAACCTTGCCAAATTAGAACATGCACCTTGATGGGTGAACAGGACAGGCCATCTGCCTTTGACTCCTCGAGGTTAGAATAGTCATTAGGATGATATTCTGAACAAGAATCAACAGGTGGGGAGCGTACGAGTTTCATTGCTTTCAGAATGGCACTCAATGCCTTGGTGCCAATTTTGTAAGTCATTGCAGTGTTCCACAATATTCTTCTGATGCGCGGATTCTGATATTCACTGTAATTGCATATAATATCTGAGAACCATGAAAACATAAATAGTTATGAGATTATCTTTGTAATGCAGATGATATTCTAATATAGGGGCGCCCCTGTAAACACTTATGTGCTATCACTGGATTCTGATGAGAGAGCTCATGTGTGCTGTAATATGGTGCGTGCATTTATATAATCTGGCACAAGTACAAAAAAATAGGCTCCAGAAGTAAGGATAGCTGGCAGATGATAGGTTCATAATATACTGTATAGAGAGTTTATTGCCAAACCATGATAACAAGAGCAGACGGCAACTAGGCAGATCATAGTGTACAGAACAGGGGTACATCATAACCACGATATATAAATCGGGAAAGTGGAACTGGCTTGAAAATACGGTGTTGTATTTCCGCTAGTAATTGAAAGCCTATCGATCACGTACAGGCCAGCTCTATCGAACATGGTAAAGAAGAGCAAGCAGATTTTGGATAATAAAATGTTGGTTGCGCATTGCCCACACATGATGAACCAGAGCGCATTAAGAATGCAACTCCCAGCTGTCTCTCGACCATTTCAGGCGGTTGGATGAAGATCCTATGTCTCCTAACCCTTTTTCTTCCTTGTCTCTGATTCTCCCCACACAGAACACCGCACGGGCCGCCGGCCGGACCATCGGCCCCCATCGCCTGTGTTCCTCCGCCACCCCCACCCCCACCTGCGTCGAGTTTTCTTCATTCGGCGAGGCCCCACAACCACCTGATCCCCTTGGATCACACCGGCGAAATCCGGCGAGCTCTGAAAAATCGACTGACCCAATTTTGAAATTTAGTCTACTGTGATTTAACTAGTGTGGAATATAAAAGGGGAAAACCATAAGCATTGGGAGTATAGTGTTGAGTGTGCCATGGCGGATCTGAAGGTGCAAACCGGACAAATGCAACTTCACAACCAAGACAAGAAATCAGAGTAAAGCAGTGGCGATCTATATTCTTGCTGCGATAAATAAGTTGAGCAGATACGAAAGAGTACCGCCTCTGGTGCGGCGCCGTGCACGCATCTGCTAAGAATTTGACGGTGCTGCGATAGCGATGGCTATCGGCGGCGTGGAAGCAGATCTAGGAGGGTAGATGGTGGCGGCGGGGCGTGGTGGACGAGACGGTCGTAGGAGCGGCGCCGACAAGGTGGACGACAGCGGGGATGAAGCGAGAGGACGGGATGCAAGGATCCCGGTCCAAAGGCGTGGATGAGAGAGGTCGATCTCTTGTAATGGACGGCGGCGTCGGGGTATCAGCTCCGGCATGGTGGAGGAGGACGGCGGTGGATGGGGTGGCGGACGGCGGCGGACGGAGGAGGGTGGGGTGGAGAGGGTGTTTTGGCGCCCACGGAGTACGAATGGGGAAAAGGGAGGTAGAGAGGAAGGGGGGACCATGTATTCAGGGTTCGCTTGTCTCAAATGCGAGGAAATTTACAAACTTAGCCCTCGTTTCAAATTTCTACTACATCACAGCAACATTAGTCGGTTGGGGATTGGACGGTAATCTCGCATACACCGAATATTTGCCGACGAGAGTTTGTTTTTGGCGCCATCGTGTATAAATATGAATCGGGGAGGGAGTCGATTTCGGCCAAGGGCACACTGTGTTTTGGCGCCCACCGTGTATGAATCCGGGTGAGAGGCGGTTACGTCACGTTTGGGTGAAATTACAAACCTACCCCTATCGAAACCTATAGAAATCCAGCAGATAGGCTTTGCGTGGCAGGGATAGCCAGTAGTGATTTCCATCTCGCAGATTTTGGTTTCGAGCGGTTACTGCGACTTTCCCTGTTTCGTTCAAATTTTGCAGAGTGCATGTTTACCGTGCCAACTCAATTCAAATCCCGTTTGTATTCTATTTTTTTCGGGCGGGATCCATTTTCAATTGGAATTACATTCTATATACATCATTTTTTTATATATACTTTCAAAAGCACAACACCATTTATACATAAATATGGTTTACAAATGGCATGATCTCAGATTCATAAGGTTGTATCCATCAATTTGGATTTTCAAATATTTGAAACCAATTTATGTTGAAATCCAATGTATGCATTCCTCGCTAACTGTCTCCAACTAATGTGTGTTTCATGCAGGTTTTTTTAACTTCTCAAACATGTATAATGTGTTTCACGCGCAACATATAGTGTAATCCCGTTTAGACATTAATTGCATATAAACCATGCATTGTTTGTAATTGAAGAATCTAGGATCACCAATATTGATAAACTATATAACATTACACGTGTGCCCAAATTCAAATGAATATGCATGTTTGATACACCAATTTGCGTTATGATATTATCGATGTCGTGATCTCCAGTTTAAATATTTGAATCCCCTTTAATCTAGATATTCGTCTCATATAGCTATCACTCATGCTTATATAGGACTATCTCTCTGGACCTAAACGCGTTCATCGTCTCTCAGGTATCTCTCGTGCTACCTGTATGTCGAAAATGATCTTTTATCTTCGTAACACACTGACGGTACTCTCTACCTCGACCTTCATCACTCTATCTCTCTCTAAGTATATCTCGCTCCCTGCTATGTGTCTCTAACTATGATTCTCCATGTGGAATCTCTTTCTCTCACACAAACACAAACCTTTGTCTCCCGGGGTCTC
Organism: Triticum dicoccoides; assembly: GCF_002162155.2. Classification (NCBI taxonomy): domain Eukaryota; kingdom Viridiplantae; phylum Streptophyta; class Magnoliopsida; order Poales; family Poaceae; genus Triticum; species Triticum dicoccoides. Next base: position 126,725,422 of record NC_041387.1, read on the forward strand.
ATTTCTCTCTACTATTCCCATGTGTGCCACTCGCACACACCTCATACAGAGATGTCTTTCGCTCCTTAGATATGAGAACCTACGACTCTTCCTCTTCAATATCTCTTTCTCACACACAAACACAAACTCTTTCTCCCAGGGTCTCATATTTCTCCATTGTTCTCTTGTATGTCGCTCACACACACCCTCTCTCCCTAGAGATATCTTGCGTTCCCTCATATGTCTCTCTAGCTATCACTCTCATTGTGAAATATCTTTCTCTCTCGCAGACACAAAACTCCGTCTCTCTGGATCTCATTTCTCTCTGATATCTGTTTGTATGTGACTCACATGCACCCTCTCTCTATCTCTCTCACACCCACACACATAACCCAGCCTTCTGATCCACTCGACTCCTATCTCTAACGCACACTAGCTAGCATCTTTATCTTTCTATTTATCTGTTTCTCCATAACCTTCTTTCTCGCCCTCACTCTTGATTCCTATCATGCACACTACATATGTTTCTATCTACATGCAGTCAAGTGCCCTCTCTCACACATATATAACTTCACCCTTTGAACCACTCGACGGTCATCTCCAACACCCAAACTAACGGATGTCCCTCTAGCTAGCATCTCCATCTCTATATCTATCTGTAGTTTCTCCGTCAACATTTCTTTCTCGCACGGAGTCTTGCTTCCTATCACCCACACTATATATGTATCTCCATACATATGCATTTATAGGTTAATCTCTTTTGCACAATTGTTGCGCCTCACCCCCTCTGCTCGCCATAGATGCATGCTCCAGCCCACGCCACTATCTCTTAAAGACAAAAGCACATGCTCAATTGTCGGGCCTTCTTCCCTGAATTCTCACATGCATGCATATTGTCATACCGATCCGTCTCTCCCATGTCGTTCATCTTATGACTTATGTCTTCTTTCTTTTATCTCGATCATGCGCGCGCGCACACATACACATCCCACGTATACCTCTCACACATGCACGTTCAAGGTCTCTATGTCTCCATACGTAGTTAATTACCCTCAATCCTAACGCCACATCGAATCGTTCTCCTTTTGTGCACATAACTTCCGCCTGGATGGGTAAAACACACACTCACACTTAACAAT
>NC_041387.1:126726796-126754768 GCF_002162155.2 Triticum dicoccoides
ATTACATCTGCCACAGAGGACCCCGTGACACACACACACACACATGCACACAAACACACACACACACACACACTTAGACTCCATCTCTCTCTCTCTCACACACACACAAACTAAGACTCCATCTCTCTCTCTCCTCTCTCTCTCTCTCTCTCTCACACACACACACACACACACCACACACATACTAAGACTCCATCTCACACACACATGCTATAGGCAGAGCATTTGTTCCTACCACTCTTCATCCAACCTTACCCGTATGATAAACAATAACCTTTATTTACTTGCATAACATGGACAAATTCCACTTTACTTTAGTAGTCAGCAAACTTATCATTTGTACCCTTATAAAAAAACCAGTTGGCGATGATGGTGTGCCTGCCATCTTGTAATACAAACCGTATGATCCATATCTGACGGATAGAAAGCAAACTATGATAGTTTTACAAAAGATACCCGCACCTTTCTCCACATCATTATCTCCCGCGACCTCATTGCTTAGCAATTAAAGAAGGAATAAGTCTCTGGAACAATCTAGCATGCATGGTGGCCGCTGCCGCCTGCCGGCGCCGTCCATCCCCATGCCTCCGCCCATCCTGACCACCAGTCACCACCACGCTCCACTCCTCCTCGCCTTATCTCTCATCTTTCATTTTTTCGATGGCATTCTCGAGATACCAGTTTTCCGATAAAATTCTCGAGATATCATTAGTTTTTACACATGGGATTACTCCTGCATGGGTCAATCACAACATGTGTTTTGTAAAAAAATGCATATTGATGTTCCGTGCAATGCACGAGAATCTTGCTTGTAATTATAGAACGCAAATCACGAGCAGGAAGTGACATTTTTTTGACACAACCACGTTAACATGGCCACATAAATCACTAGCTAAAGTAAATACCATTATACTTATATCCCGATGCAAAAGGTTGAGTACATGTCCGAAGAGTAGAGTTGCACACACGCACTCCGTCTCTCAGAATCTCTCTCTCACACACACACCAATTACATGACGCCCACTTAAGAAAACACGAGTATGTTACAATTTGTGCACCCGCGGGTACACGTGATGCTGCGCATTTATTTAAGCCGGAAGGCGAACCCAAATAGTAGCTGCATTCATTCCCCTCCCGCCGCCTCTTCTCTGGTCCCCTTCGCCCGGTAGCCATGGGCCGGCCGAAGGTAACAACATACGCCATACTCCCGCCGGAGCGGCGCTTTAATATGGAAATTTTAGTGGTCATGCATGCATCTTTTTGTGCTAGCACTCCTATATAAGGGTTGACCGGTCGCTTCCCGCGGACGTGCGTGGGCGGTGGAAGAGGAAGGAGAAGGGAAGCGGGCTGTGGAGTAACATTTTTTACCACAATTTCTTAGGAAACTGAGTGCAATAATTGAGTAGTTTTGCAAACTACCAGTACTACACCTGAAACAGTTCAAAACCTATACTCCCTTGCCAGCGCGCGCTTCCCGCGTGAAACGGTCAGTGTCGCCCTGGAGCGTCAGTGCCACATTAATGCCCAGCCAGAGCGGAGGCGACCTCTCACTGGCACCGGCTTTGAAGTGGCGCGACGACCGAGAGAGCACCGCTTCCCGGTGCACGCGACTGCTCCGCGTCGAGACTGGCCATAGGCCCTGTTTGGATCCATGGGTTAGAGTTAGTTTGAGCTAGTTGGGGCTCAAATAGCCCTAAAGTATCCAAGCATGAGGGTTTAAATTGGAGCAAGTTGCACCGAACCCACCAAAAAAAACTATCCCACCCAAGAGGTGCTAACTTGAGATAGTTCTCATTGGGACCACTGAAAAATCACTTTTCTCTCTCCATGAAGTGCATTTATTGTCAATCTAAACCTGTCACCCAAACACCTCTTTGGCTACAGTTAGTTTAGGGTTAGTCATGAGTTAGTCTAACCTCTAGCTAAGTTAGAGTATCAAACAGGAGCAGTATAGGACATGCAAGTTGCTCAAAGCATACATGCAAATTCGTACGTGAAAGGATTTTTTTTATTTTTGAAAACGGAACGTGAAAGGATTTTTTTGAATGCTCTTGGCATGTCGCTAACATGTGATAGTTAACCGACCTCAATAGACGGCAGAAACACCAGCCCGCCGCACTTTGATAGAGACGAGGAGGGAGAAGCGATACAGGCTGCTGGATTACTAGAGATAGGTGTCGCACGGAAGCCAACAAATATGGTGATAACGTGGGTTAGTGATCTGTCTCCAACGTATCTACAATTTTTGATTGCTCCATGCTACTTTATCTACTGTTTTGGACCATATTGGGCTTTATTTTCCACTTTTATATTATTTTTGGGACTAACCTATTAACCGGAGGCCCAGCCCAAAATTGTTGTTTTTTGCCTATTTCAGTGTTTCGAAGAAACGAAATATCAAACGGAGTCCAAACAGAATGAAACCTTCGGGAACGTGATTTTCTCACCGAACATGATCAAGGAGACTTGGACCCTACTCCAAGACGTAACAGAGGCGGTCACGAGGGTGGGGGGCGCCCCCCCCTAGGGCGCACCCCTCTGCCTCGTGGCCCCCCTGTTGCTCCACCGACGTACTCCTTCCTCCTATATATACCTACGTATCCCCAAACGATCAGAACAGGAGCCAAAAACCTAATTCCACCGCCGCAACCTTCTGTATCCACGAGATCCCATCTTGGGGCCTGTTCCAGAGTTCCTCCGGAGGGGGCATCCACCATGGAGGGCTTCTACATCAACACCATAGCCCCTCCGATGAAGTGTGAGTAGTTTACTTCAGACCTTCTGGCCCATAGCTAGTAGCTAGATGGCTTCTTCTCTCTTTTTGGATCTCAATACAATGTTCTCCCCCTCTCTCGTGGAGATCTATTCAATGTAATCTTCTTCTTTTTGCGGTGTGTTTGTTGAGACCGATGAATTGTGGGTTTATGATCCAACTTATCTATGAATAATATTTGAATCTTCTCTAAATTATTTTATGTTTGATTGAGTTATCTGTGCAAGTCTCTTCGAATTATCCTTTTTGGTTTGGCCAACTAGATTGGTAGTTCTTGCAATGGGAGAAGTGCTTAGCTTTGGGTTCAATCTTGCGGTGTCCTTTCCCAGTGACAGAAGGGGAAGCAAGGCACGTATTGTATTGTTGCCATCGAGGATAACAAGATGGTTTTTTTATCATATTGCATGAATTTATCCCTCTACATCATGTCATCTTGCTTAAGGCGTTACTCTGTTTTTAACTTAATACTCTAGATGCATGCTGGATAGCGGTCGATGAGTCGAGTAATAGTAGTAGATGCAGAATCGTTTCGATCTACTTGTCTCGGACGTGATGCCTATATACATGATCATACCTAGATATACTCATAACTATGCTCAATTCTATCAATTGCTCAACAGTAATTTGTTCACCCACCGTAGAATACTTATGCTCTTGAGAGATGCCACTAGTGAAACATATGGCCCCCGGGTCTATTCTCATCATATCAATCTCCATTACCTTATTTACTTGCTTTGTTTTTACTTTGCCTTTTACTTTTCACTTTGCATCTATCTATCAAAAATACCAAAAATATTATTTATCATCTCTATCAGATCTCACTCTCGTAAGTGACCGTGAAGGGATTGACAACCCCTAATCGGGTTGGTTGCGAGGAGCTATCATTTTGTGTAGGTACGAGGGACTTGTGCATGGTCTCCTACTGGATTGATACCTTGGTTCTCAAAAACTGAGGGAAATACTTACACTACTTTGCTGCATCATCCTCTCCTCTTCGGGGAAATCCATCGCAGTGCTCAAGAGGTAGCAAGAAGAATTTCTGGCCCCGTTGCCGGGGAGGCTCACGCAAGCAAGTTAACTATACCAAGTACCCATCACAATCCCTATCTCTCGCATTACATTATTTTCCATTTGCCTCTCGTTTTCCTCTCCCCCACTTCACCCTTGCCGTTTTACTCGCCCTCTCTTTCCCAATCTCCTCCTCTTTTTCCCGTTGCCTTTTTGTTTGCTCGTGTGTTAGTTTGCTTGCTTGTCGTCATGACTAGTCTCATATCTTCTCAGTTATCTCCCGAGAATGAATTTCTAAATTTTAAGCAAAGGGAGGGAGAAAATCTAAAAGACGCTTGGTATAGAATTTGCAATGCTCAAAATAGATCTACCAGGAAGCAATCTACTTCAGTTCTTCTTCGTAATTTTTACGTAGGTGCTAATCCTTGGTATAGATATATCCTTGATACCATTACCGGAGGGAATTTCTTGGGTATCCATACTTTTGATTCTTATAATGCTTTAATAGATTTATTTGGCTCACCACCTCTTTTGATTAATGGAACTACGTTAACTTTGGAGCATGTTATGCAAAGACTTGAAACTATTGAGAATAAAGTTGCTACCATTGAATCAATTGAAAATCTTGATAAAAAGATCCACAATCAAATTACCCAATATGGATGTAAGGTAGGAATGACTTTGAAAAATATTAAAGAAAAAGAACCCATAGTTAATGAGAAAATAAATCTAGATTCCACAAGAATCGATAAACTTGAGGGTATCGTTACCAACTTGGGAACCACTTTTTCTTCCGTTCAAAACACTCCAAGTTTGTCTACTAAAAATACTAAGCTTATTTATGTTCCTAAGAATAAGGGTGAATCATCCAGTAAGGAAACTGCGGATCTTAAATCTATAAGTGCTCATCCCAATCTTTTTACCATCATTAAGGAACCTTTTGCTATAGATGAATTTTTCGATCTTTTACCTGAAAATTTGACAACTACTAGAAAGAAAGAAAATTCTAAAAGAGGTAAATGCCTCATTGAAGAATTGCCTATCAAAGATGGCAATACCTAGATCTATCCTTGCTTTTATGCCTAGCCAGGGGCGTTAAACGATAGCGCTTGTTGCGAGGCAACCCAATTTTTTTTTTGCTTCTGTTTAGGAATAAATAATCCATCTAGCCTCTGTTTGGATGTGGTTTTATGTTTTAATTAGTGTTTGTGCCAAGTAGAACCTATAGATAACCTACGATGATAGTTGACTTGATTCTGCTGAAAAACAGAAACTTTGCGAGCACGAATATAATTTTGTTAAATCACAGGAACGTGATTTTGTGTTGATTCTTTTTTCTGCTGTTCAATAAAGAAATTTTCCAGGACTTCCTATTTTGGTAAAAATTTTAGAGTTCCATAAGTTTGCGTTAGTTACAGATTGCTACAGACTGTTCTGTTTTTGACAGATTCTGTTTTGCGTGTGTTGTTTGCTTATTTTGATAAATCTATGGCTAGTAAAATAGTTTATAATCCATAGAGAAGTTGTAATACAGTAGGTTTAACACCAATATGAATAAAGAATGAGTTCATTACAGTACCTTGAAGTAGTCTTTTGTTTTCTTTCTCTAACGGAGCTCACGAGATTTCTATTGAGTTTTGTGTTGTGAAGTTTTCAAGTTTTGGGTGAATTCTTTTGATGGATTATGGAACAAGGATTGGCAAGAGCCTAAGATTGGGGATGACCATGGCACCCCCAAGCTAATCCAAGGACACCAAAAAGTCAAAGCTTGGGGATGCCCCGGAAGGCATCCCCTCTTTCGTCCACTTCCATTGGTAATTTACTTGGAGCTATATTTTTATTCACCACATGATATGTGTTTTGCTTGGAGCGTCTTGTATTATTTGCGTCTTTGCTTGTTAGTTTACCACAATCATCCTTGATATACACACCTTTTGAGAGAGCCATACATGAATTGGAATTTGTTAGAATACTCTATGTGCTTCACTTATATCTTTTGAGCTTGATAGTTTTGCTCATAGTGCTTCACTTATATCTTTTGAGCGTGATAATTTTTTGCTCTAGTGCTTCATTTAGATCTTTTAGAGCACGGTGGTGGATTTGTTTTAAAGAAACTATTGATCTCTCATGCTTCACTTAGATTATTTTGAGAGTCGTTAATAGCATGGTAATTTGCTTAATGATAATATACTTGGTATTCAAGATATGTGAAACTTTCTTTTGAGTGCGTTGAATAATAAGATAAGTTTGATGCTTGATAATTGTTTTGAGATATGAAGATGGTGATATTAGAGTCATGCTAGTTAAGTAGTTGTGAATTTAAAGAATACTTGTGTTGAAGTTTGTGATTCCCGTAGCATGCACGCATGGTGAACCGTTATGTGATGAACTCGGAGCATGATTTATTTATTGACTGTCTTCCTTATGAGTGGCGGTCGGGGACGAGCGATGGTCTTTTTTCCTACCAATCTATCTCCCTAGGAGCATGCGTGTAATACTTTGCTTTGATAACTTCTAGATTTTTGCAATAAGTATATGAGTTCTTTATGACTAATGTTGAGTCCATGGATTATACGCACTTTTCCCCATCCTTCCATCGTTGCTAGCCTCTCTAATACCGTGCACTTTTTGCCGGTATCATACACCCACCATATACCTTCCTCAAAACAGACACCATACCTACTATCATGGCATTTCCATTGCCATTCCGAGATATATTGCCATGCAACTTTCCACCGTTTCGTTTATTATGACACGCTCCATCATTGTCATATTGCTAGCATGATCATGTAGTTGACATCGTATTTGTGGCAAAGCCACCGTTCATAACTCTTTCATACATGTCACTCTTGATTCATTGCATATCCCGGTACACCGCCGGAGGCATTCATATAGAGTCATATTTTGTTCTAAGTATCGAGTTGTAATTGTTGATCATCATTATTAGAGCATTGTCCCAGTGAGGAAAGGATGATGGAGACTATGATTCCCCCACAAGTCGGGATGAGACTCTGGACGAAAAAAAAGAAGAGGCCAAAAAAAAGAGAAAGGCCCAAATAAAAAAATGATGAGAGAAAAAGAGAGAAAGGACAATTCTACTATCCTTTTACCACACTTGTGCTTCAAAGTAGCACCAAGATCTTCATGATAGAGAGTCTCTCATTTTGTCACTTTCATATACTAGTGGGATTTTTTCATTATAGAACTTGGCTTGTATATTCCAATGATGGGCTTCCTCAAAATGCCCTAGGTCTTCGTGAGCAAGCAAGTTGGATGCACACCCACTTAGTTTCTTTTGTAGAGCTTTCATATACTTATAGCTCTAGTGCATCCGTTGCATGGAAATCCCTACTCACTCACATTAATATCTATTGATGGGCATCTCCCTAGCCCGTTGATACGCCTAGTTGATGTGAGACTATCTTCCCTCTTTTTGTCTTCTCCACAACCACCATTCTATTCCACATATAGTGCTATATCCATGGCTCACGCTCATGTATTGCGTGAAGATTGAAAAAGCTTTGAGAATGTCATAAGTATGAATCAATTGCTTGGCTTGTCATCGGGGTTGTGCATGATTTAAATATTTTGTGTGGGGAAGATGGAGCATAGCCAGACTATATGATTTTGTAGGGATAACTTTCTTTGGCCATGTTATTTTGAGAAGACATGATTGCTTTGATTAGTATGCTTGAAGTATTATTATTTTTATGTCAATATGAACTTTTGTCTTGAATCTTTCGGATCTGAATATTCATACCACAATCAAGAAGATTTACATTGAAATTATGCCAAAGTATCACTCCGCATCAAAAATTCTCTTTTTATCATTTGCCTACTCGAGGACGAGCATGAATTAAGCTTGGGGATGCCTGATACGTCTCCAACGTATCTATAATTTTTGATTGCTCCATGCTACTTTATCTACTGTTTTGGACCATATTGGGCTTTATTTTCCACTTTTATATTATTTTTGGGACTAACCTATTAACCGAAGGCCCAGCCCAGAATTGCTGTTTTTTTTGCCTATTTCAGTGTTTCAAACAAACGGAATATCAAACGGAGTACAAACGGAAGAAACCTTCGGGAACGTGATTTTCTCACCGAACGTGATCCAGGAGACTTGGACCCTACTCCAAGACGTAATAGAGGCGGTCATGAGGGTGGGGGGCGCCCCCCCTAGGGCGCGCCCCCTGCCTCGTGCCCCCCCTGTTGCTCCACCGACGTACTCCTTCCTCCTATATATACCTACGTATCCCCAAACGATCAAAACAGGAGCCAAAAACCTAATTCCACCGCCGCAACCTTTTGTATCCACGAGATCCCATCTTGGGGCCTGTTCCGGAGCTCCGTTGGAGGGGGCATCCACCACGGAGGGCTTCTACATCAACACCATATCCCCTCCGATGAAGTGTGAGTAGTTTACTTCGGACCTTCGGGTCCATAGCTAGTAGCTAGATGGCTTAATCTCTCTTTTTGGATCTCAATACAATGTTCTCCCCCTCTCTCGTGGAGATCTATTCGATGTAATCTTTTTCTTTTTGCGGTGTGTTTGTTGAGACCGATGAATTGTGGATTTATGATCCAACTTATCTATGAATAATATTTGAATCTTCTCTGAATTCTTTTATGTATGATTGAGTTATCTTTGCAAGTCTCTTCGAATTATCCTTTTTGGTTTGGCCAACTAGATTGGTAGTTCTTGCAATGAGAGAAGTGCTTAGCTTTGGGTTCAATCTTGCGGTGTCCTTTCCTAGTGACAGAAGGGGCGGCAAGGCACATATTGTATTGTTGCCATCAAGGATAACAAGATGGTTTTTTTACCATATTGCATGAATTTATCCCTCTACATCATGTCATCTTGCTTAAGGCGTTACTCTGTTTTTAACTTAATACTCTAGATACATGCTGGATAGCGGTCGATGAGTGGAGTAATAGTAGTAGATGTAGAATCATTTCGATCTACTTGTCTCGGACGTGATGCCTGTAAGTGCATGTAGTGCCCCTTAGTGATTTTGGTGTATTGAAGACTTATAGGTTAAGGGACTAATGTGTTCATGAGTGTACACAGGTTTATAAGTCTATGAGGCGTTTGATATTTACAGAGAAAGTCGACCCCTAAAAATGAATATCTTCGAATGAAGATTTTGGTATTCCTGAAGACTTTCATGAAGACCTTGAAAGTGAAGAAATTGGTGTGTCCGTGAAGACTTGATATTAATGCGAGGAATATGAAGCTTGAAGACTTTCATTTTCATAGTTTTGTTTTTCTCTCTCTTGAGTCATAGGAAACACCGTACTGTTAAAGGGGGTCGAGGAAATACTAAGGAAAAATTTCCATGTGATGCTCAACTCAAAATCCTACACCAACCAATCCCTTCGAGTGAAGCCTTTGGAAATCTCATACAGTTCAGTCAATTTCTTCAGTGACAGAGACGAAGTTCTTCTGGTCACTGAGGAATTTGTTCTGACTGAGGAGTTAGGAATTCGCCAGTGCAGATTGCCTACACAGTGAGGAATATGATAGCCCTGAGGACTTTGAGAGTCAAATTTCCGACCGTTGCTGTGCTACGTGCCAGCTGTTCCAAAAATATCTTATCCACCTAACGGTCATATCATTGAAGGGCATTTATGTCTTATCATGTTGGGCTGCTCCCTAGGCTATAAATAGCTGCCCCCTACAACCACTAGCTGGTTGGCTGCTCCGAGAGAAACTGACACTTGTCATTTGAGAGCAACCCATCCTCCGAGGACTTTGAGCGAAAATCATCGAGTGAGGAAAATCCAAACCCAAACACCCACAAACCCAAAGTGATTGAGCATCACTGAAGAGATTGATCCCGCGTGGATCCGACGCTTGTTACCTTTGAAGACTGTGCTTCTTCCAGACGGTTAGGCATCATGGTCTAGAGCATCCAAGAGGAATTGTGGATTGCCGAGTGACCAAAGTCTGTGAAGGTTTGGAAGTCGCCTGAAGACTTACCACAAGTGATTGGACGAGGTCTGTGTGACCTTAGTTCAAGGAGAATACGGTGAGGACTTGGTGTCTTGAGCTGCGTGCTCAGAGACTGGGTGTCCGGGACTGTGTGTCCTAGAGTTTAAATACTCAGCCGCTCCAACCAGACGTACAACTGAGACAGCAGTTGGAACTGGTCTACCAAATCATTGTCTTCACCAACCTTACTGGTTCTATTTCCTCAACTCTTTCATTTCCTCATTACTGTGTTGAGTAGCTGTTCATATCTGTGTTTGAAGACTTTGACTGAAGACTTTCTCAATTTCCTCAGTTCAATTTCTTCAGTCTGTTTGTCTTCATCTTGTGTTATCCTGTGTTTACACTTTCTGTACTCTGTGATTGTCTTCATTTCATCATGATGACTGTGCATGTCTTCTGTTATGCTTACTTCTGAGTACTTATTCCGCTACAAGTAGTTCTTCGCTAAGGAATTTCCTCACCGGCAAATTCCTTAGTGAAGAATTCATAAAAATCGCCTATTCACCCCCCTCTAGTCGATATAACGCACTTTCAATTGGTATCAGAGCAAGGTACTCCCTTGTTCTGTGTGATTTTAGTTTAACCGCCTGGAGTTTTAGTTATGTCGACCGCAGGTATGATCAAGGTCTCTGCTGGGTGTCCTATCTTCGATGGTACGGACTACCCCTACTGGAAGAATAAGATGCGAATGCATCTTGAAGCAATTGACAATGATCTCTGGTACGTTGTGGAAAATGGTGTTCCCTCAGTCACACCTTCCCTGAATGCTGCTGATGTGAAGAGATTCAAGCAACTCGATTCTCAAGTGAAGAATATCATATGTGGTCATCTGAGTAAAGGGCAATATGGTAGAGTGAGTGCTTTGGAAACTGCTAAGCTTATCTGGGATAGGCTCTCCAAAGTAAGCGAAGGAGTCTCAACTCAACGTGACTCTCGTGTTGACGTTCTTCGCAATCTCTTCAACCGCTTCAAAAGACTCGACAATGAAAATGTTCAGCAAACCTTCGATCGCCTCACTGATATCTCAAATGAGCTTCAAGCGCTCGGTGCCACTGACATCACCGATCATGAGGTGGTGAAGAAATTGTTGAGATCACTCGATTCGTCATTTGACACTCTAGCACTGATGATTCAAGAGCGTGCTGATTACAAGTCATTAGATCCTGCTGATATCCTCGAGAGGCTAAATACTCATGAGTTCCAGCTTGCTAAAAAGAGAGATCTCTATGGTTCAAGCTATGGCAAACCACGTGCCCTGAAGGCCAAGGCAGTGTCTGAATCTGAGTGTGATGATTCTGGTAGTAGCCTTGGTGACCCTGAAGAATTGAGCTAGAAGCTAGCACTGCTCGTGAAGAAGTTCTAGAAATTCTCAAGACGTGGTCGCTTTGGAAAATCTTCAAGGAGCAGTGATTCCTCATCAAGTGACTATAAGAGAAGGTTATGCCACAAATGCAAGAAGCCTGGTCACTACATTCAAGATTGTCCTCAATGGGACAAGGAACTAAAGAAGAAGAAATACAAGGGTTACAGTTCTGATGATGCCAAGAAGAAGAAGAAATCTTCAAAGTCCTCATCATCAAAATCCTCGAAGTCTTCATCCCACAAGAAGAGCAGCTCCAAGAAGGCTCGGGCATTCATTGGCAAGGAAATGGATTCTGAGGCTGAATCTGAGGATAATGCGGAAGAAGAGGAATCCGAGGAGTCTGAGTTAGGTGTGGCGAGTCTAGCTCTTGCTACCGCATTTGTCAGCAAGTCTATCTTCAACTCTGAAGAAAATGGCAACACCAACAACGCTGATGAAGGCAATGATGACTATGCCCCCACCTATTGCTTCATGGCAAAGGCTGCTAAGGTAACTAAATACCCCTCCTCTGAATCAAGTGAGGATGAATCTGATGAAAATCTTAAGCCTAGCTACTCTAAACTTGCTAAGACTGCTGTGAAACAATAAAAGGCTATTGAAAAACTTAAAAACATGCTAGACAAAAGTGATGATATGTTGGGTGAAGAAATGGACCGCACTAAAGACTTAACTGAAAATCTTCAGAGACTTCAGTCTAAGTTTGACAACCTTCAGAGTCATCATAAAACACTCTTAACTGATCATGAGAAGCTTTCTTATGAATTTCTTCAAAGAAAGCAAGATCTTGAAAAGCTAAGAGTGAGTTATGAAGATCTTTAGAAGGAGCGCGATTCATTACTTGCTCAACAAATCAGCACCACTCAGGAACAATTTGATCCCCCATGCTTAAAGTGTATTGAACGTCAATCTGCTAACTCTTCACCTGAATGTTCAAATGCTTCAAATGTTACAAATTCTTCACCTATCTCTGCTATCACTAATTCCTCATCTGAGGACATTGCTAGTATCACTGACAATGCAGGGCTGAAGGAATTGTATATGACAGGCATGTACAAAAGCCTCAAAGGGCACCAGACTCTTTGTGATGTGCTTAAAAAGCAGATCCTCAACAGAAACCCTAGGAAAGAGGGTATTGCATTTGAGAGGAAACTCAATGCTGATGGAACATATTGGAAGCCTGAGCAGTTCCCCAAAACCTCATGTGTTGCTGCAAAGGGACCTCCAGTTGATCCATCTAACTTATCTGGCTTTACATGTGAATCTCCTCATTCTTCTGATGAGTCATTTGACTCCAACTATAAACTGTTCAAAAACCAGAATGGTGAAGTATTTGCTAGATATGTTGGCACTAACTGCAGGAACGGTTCCCCTATGAAGAAAATCTGGGTTCCCAAAAGTTATGTTCAAAGTCTTCAGGTGAATGTCGTCATGACACCACCAGTGAAGAACAAGAACCCCAGATCAAATTCTTCATATGGATCCAAGTCCTCATACGGACCAAATTCCTCACATGGATCAAATTCCTCAAAAGGATCAAAGTCCTCATATGAACATCATCGTGCTAACAACTCTGTTTCGCAGGGTAGAGCTAAGGGCTATGAATATGTGCATTATTCTTCAAATCATTATGTTGATAAGTCCTCGAAGAATTTCTCTGCTTATTCATATGCTTATCCTAGCCCCTCTTATGTGAAACGAAATGGTTTGGCATCTTTGCCACCTTTCTCATATGGTGCTCGCAGAGTGATGAACTCTTTGCCACCCCTCCAGATGTGGGTGGTGAATAAAAAGAACTAATCTCTTATGCAGGGTCAGGTCTCCAGACGTGCTTTAACGTCTGAAGAATTTGCTGGGGGCCTGACAAAATGCCTGAAAGGACGCAGGCTAATCATGATGAAATGAATCTTCATTTCACATGTCCTCAATACTGCTTATCTGTGCTATTGCTTAATGAAGTTGAACTGATGATACTGATGTCATATTCTTCACTGATGAAGTATATGAGTTTGTAAGTTGCACTAATTCATCTGCAGGATGATCAACCCAAAGCAAATGAGTGGGTCCTCGATAGTGGTTGTACAAATCACATGACTGGTGACAAGAATCTATTGATGGATGCTCCATTAACACCGTCACATCTGAAGCATATCATCTTCGCTGACAAAGGCAAAAGTTAGGTATTGAGTCTAGGTAAGGTTGCGATCTCTAAGGATCGACACATGGACAAAGTCATGCTTGTCGAGTCCTTAGGATACAACCTCATGTCTGTCTCAATGCTTTGTGATCTTGATATGGTTGTTGTCTTTGGAAAGTATCATTGTGTTGTGATCATGGAAGCTGACAATTCCAAAGTCTTCGAAGGCTTTAGGAGAGGAGACTTGTACATTGTTGATTTCTCTACAGGACCACAACCTGCCGTGTGCTTACTTGCAAAAGCTTCAGAAGGCTGGCTATGGCATCGACGACTTGGTCATGCTGGCATGAGGAATCTGCACACGCTTGCGAAGAAGAAGCATGTCATTGGCATAGAGAATGTCAAATTCCTCAAGGATCACCTGTGTGGTGCCTGTGAAGCTGGAAAAACGACCAAGGCCAAGCATCCAGCGAAGACTATCATGACTACCACTTGACCATTTGAATTGCTTCACATGGATCTCTTCGGTCCTAATCATTATTCTGCTGTGACTAATGATGCATCTCTATATGGCTTTGTTATTGTTGATGATTACTCTCATTACACATGGGTGCACATTGTTACTTACAAACATGAAGTGCAGGAAGTCTTCAAACGATTTTCCTTGAGAGCTTCAACCAACTTTGGTGTGAAGATCGAGCACATCAGGAGTGACAATGGAACTGAGTTCAAGAATTCAGGTCTTGATGGCTATCTTGATGAACTTGGTATTACTCATGAATTATCTGCTCCTTATACTCCTCAGCAAAATAGCGTCGTGGAGCGCAAGAACAGAACTCTTGTTGAGATGGCTTGCACTATGCTTGATGAATACAAAACACCTCATCGGTTTTGGATTGATGCAATTGATACTGCGTGCCACATCATCAATAGAGTATATCTTCACAAATTCTTCAAAAAGACTGCCTATGAACTCCTCACTGACAAGAAACCCAATGTGAGTTATTTCAAAGTCTTCGGTGCTAAATGTTGGATTAGAGATCCTCATCACAATGCTAAATTTGCACCGAAAGCACATGAAGGTTTTATGCTTGGTTACGGAAAGGACTCGCACACCTACAGAGTCTTCAACATCGCTCTTCATAAGATTGTTGAAACTTTAGATGTGCGGTTCGATGTAACTAATGGCTCGCAAAGAGAGCACCTACCTTCTGTGATAGATGAACCAGCACCTGAAGATTCTATCAAGTTCAAGGCTACTGAGGATGTCATTCCTACCAAAGAAACTGCTGAAGAATTCATTCCAGAATGCGAAGATCGTCGAGCAGATGCACCTGAAGATAATGCTGAAGAAAATGGTGCTGAAGAAAATGATGATCAAATTCCTCGGCGACAACCAGCTCATCCTCGCATTGCAAAATAAGTGCAAGTTGAAAAGATCATCGATGACATTGAAGCACCAGGTCCTCTCACACGCTCAAAAGCCTCACATTTATCTAACTTTTGTGGGCACTATGCTTTTGTCTCTATCACAGAGCCCACCAAGGTAGATGAAGCATTTCTGGAGCCTGAGTGGATCCAGGCCATGCAAGAAGAATTACATCATTTCGAGCTCAACAATGTCTGGGAACTGGTCAAACGTCCAGATCCTCGCAAGCATAATATCATCGGCACAAAGTGGATCTACCGCAACAAGCAAGATGAAAGTGGCCTTGTGGTGAGGAATAAGGCACGACTTGTAGCTCAAGGCTACACATAGGTTGAAGGAATTGATTTCGATGAAACTTTTGCACCTATTGCTAGACTTGAGGCTATTCGCATATTACTTGCATATGCTAACCATCATAATATCACTTTATATCAAATGGATGTGAAAAGTGCTTTCCTCAATGGTAAGCTTGAGGAAGAAGTATATGTTGCTCAACCCCTAGGTTTTGAAGATCCTAAGAATCCTGACAAAGTCTTCAGACTCAACAAGGCCCTCTATGGCCTCAAGCAGGCCCCTCGGGCGTGGTATGATACTTTGAAGGAATTCTTTGTGAAGAATGGCTTCACACCCGGTTCACTCGACCCTACTCTCTTTACTAAATCTTATGATGGTGAACTGTCTGTGTGCCAAATAAACGTTGATGACATTATCTTTGGCTATACTGACCAATGTTATAGTGATGAATTTGCCTATATGATGAGTGAAGAATATCAAATGTCTATGATGGGAGAGTTGAAATTCTTTTTAGGTCTTCAAATTCGTCAACAACACAATGGCATATTCATATCTCAGGAGAAATACCTCAAGGATGTACTGAGGAAATTCGGCATGCAAGATTGCAAAGGAGTCAAAATTCCTATGCCCACAAATGGCCATCTATGCACTGATGAAAATGGTATTGACTTCGATCACAAGGTATACCGCTCCATGATTGGTTCTTTATTGTACTTATGTGCATCTAGGCCAGATATAATGCTTAGTGTTTGCATGTGTGCCCGATTTCAAACTTCACCGAAGGAATCACACCATTAGGCTGTGAAGCATATTCTTCGATATCTAGCTCACACACCAACACTAGGATTATGGTACCCCAAGGGCTCTACCTTTGATCTCATTGGATATTCTGACTCTGACTATGCTGGTGATCTTGTGGACCGCAAGTCAACATCTAGTACTTGTCATTTCCTCGGACGATCTCTGGTCTGTTTGTCCTCGAAGAAACAAAATTGCGTATCACTGTCTACTGCTGAAGCTGAGTATATTGCTGCTGGTTCTTGCTGTGCTCAATTGCTGTGGATGAAGCAAACTCTCAAGGACTACGACATCAACATGAAGAACGTGCCTCTCTACTGTGGCAATGAGAGCACCATCAATATTGCTCATAACCCAGTTCAGCACTCGAAGACAAAGCACATTCAGATCCGTCATCATTTTCTTCGTGATCATGTGTTGAAGGGCGACATTGCTATTGAACATGTGAAGACTGAAGAACAGCTAGCCGATATCTTCACAAAGCCCTTGGATGAGAAGAAATTTAGCAAGTTGCGGTCTGAGCTAAATATCTTAGAGTCTTCGAATGTTCTTTGAAAAGGACACACATCCTAACACTTATGCAAAATTGATGACTTAAATGTGCAACACATGAAGAAACGTTTTTCTTTAGTCAATGAAGAATAACACTCTAAGTGTGAAGAAATTAATGAAGAACTTGATTCTCAGAACCCTACGACAATTGTACGCGGTGTCTGAAATCATCATTCTTATACGGTGGGTCACGCCACCACCAAAAGTTGAAAATCTTCAATTTGAGTTTTTCCTCAGTTTTGAAATTCCTCAGTTTTTCAAATTCTTCAACTTTGCAAAATCTTCACTGTTTCCATCGTTTTTCTTCATTGGCTATATATATAAATATATGGGTTTATGTCCTCTACAGCATTCACTTATGGCTATTTCTTCAAGTTGCATTTTCTGCTAAGTGAATGTGATTGGACCCTTCCCCCTCTATGCTATACTCAACCCAATCTATTCACAAATTCTTCATGTGCGTTCTATTTGAAACTCGTTCAAAATCTTAACTGTGTCCTTGTCAGCTGAAGAAATTGGAACGAAACTTTAAAACCTATCTTATCCAAATTTTTCGGTTTTGCCGCTCAAACCGTCCCATTTCCCATGATAGACTTATCTATTCACCCACGATCTAACACGATCTCCACTATTCAGTACGTGGGTGACACATGTCAAGCGAATGAGAAGGGCCAGGGGCACGTTCGTCCTAAATCTTCGGGCGAACAGTTTTTCACTGTGACTATAAATACCCCTCACCCTTCCTCACTTCCTTTACTCCGCTCAACCGCTCTCTCCCGTACTCGAGCTTCTCAAACCCTAACGCCGCCGCTACTCCATCGTCGCCGGAGAGGAAGAGCTTCACTGCCTCGACCTCGTCGCCGTCGTACTCCCGCCGGCCGCGGAAATCTTCACTCTGCCGCCGCCGTAGCTGTCTTCCTCCGCCAAGTTAGGGCGTGGAAGATCTGAACTGACGAGCTTCTAATCTACTCTTCTCAGTTCGTCGTCTTCTTCAACCAGGGTAATTAAAAGTTACTTTTACTGCCCTCTTTGATTCAAATTTTCTCCACAAATCTTCAAAGGTGTTTTATTCTTCAAATTCTCACACACAAAACACCTCTCAAATTATCTGTTCTTGATTCGTTTCCCTAAGCTTCATTTTCTTCAAGATTCCTTAATTGTGTGGATCGTAGATCTATACAACTCTGGAACCTAAGACAAAGTACGCTTAGTGAAATTCCTCAAGACTCATCTGGTCAAATTCCTCAAACTTGTTCATTTTGAAAACCTTCTGAGAACGCATATAACCTCTTCAAATTCCTTGCAACTATACTCTGTTCACAGGTACTCATGTCTGCTGCTAAATCACTAGGTTCTCATCAACTTAACTCATTTGCAGCGTTCCTTGAAGAAAAATTGCATACTTCTTCAGAGTGTTCAAATGTTCAAATTCCTCATCTGAAGAATATGGCTGAAGGTAAGAAACCACAGAAAGGAGGAAAGAAGCATGAGGTCATGACTGCTTTCGAGATCCCTGATGACATTTATAAGGACTATTGCACACCTAATGAAGCCAAGTTCGGCAAAGAGAACAAAAATCAGCGCAAGGTGCGCATTCAGAGGATTGAAAGGAGATGGGCAGGAGAACGGAGGGAGTACAGATATGTTACTCCAAAGTATATGAAGAAATTTGCTCTAAATCCTCCATGCCCAAGAGCTCCATTGGCACCTGGCCAAGTAGCTGATCCCACCACCATCAAGCGTGGTGAGGATTTTCCTGAAGAATGGACCAGGCGTCAAGCCAAGTTGGCTAGACAAGCCAAAGAAGCAGTGAGGAAATTTAATGAAGACTCTGCTGCTGCTGCTGCCACAAAGGCCTCTGACAAGCCTAGGAAATCTATGGCAAAGAAGCCCGCACACAAGCCAAGTGCTTCATCAACTGTGCCCTCATGGCCAAGTTCCTCAGCAACGCCCTCACGACCAGTATCTTCAAAGCCCTCATGGTCAATTCCTCACGCTGCTCCTGCTCCTCCAAAGTCCTCAGTTGCTCCGGCAAAGTCCTCAACACCTGTACATCTTGCCACATGCCAAAGGACTATAGGCATATCCATTGCCTCTGGTGTCTCAGCAAGTTCCTCAGCTGCACCAAATTCTTCATCTGGCCCCACTCTGCTGAAGACAAAGGTCACTGCTGGACGAGGTCCTCGGCCTAGTCCGAAGAAGAAACAAGTTGCCTTCCATGTGCCATCTGACGATGAAGCTGATGATGAAGAACTTGCAGATATCATCAGAGACAGGCAAGAAAGGGCCGCTAGAGCCAAAGGCACAAATGTGCCAGTGCTTTTGGATCCTAAGGTGATCCTCGACTACATTGATCTCTGGCACAAGGACCCAAACACTCCTATGCCTGATTTTCATCTGACACCTGGCCAAAGTCACGTGCTGACCCACTTCATCAATGAAGAAAAATGGAAATTTGAGAAGGCCAGGCAAATCAAGAAGGCTCAGTTCAGGAAAGAGAAGTTCCTGAAGAACAATGTTGTCAAAATGACACCTGATGAACTCCTCAAGATCCAGTCTGAGATCAAAATACTCAGCGACAACTTCAATTCCTATTATGCTGATTGGCAAGGAGCCAAAGTCAGGTTTGTTAAACTGACTGAGAAGTTCACCAATGTTGCAGACCCATCGCAACATGAAATTCCTCATGCTGAAGCCTCTGCTCAGCAAACTGAAGAACATGCCAGCACCGCTGATGATTCTCAGCCTGCTGAAGAAAATGCTAGTTCCAGAGCTGATGACTCCATCCCAGCTGCTGAAAAAACTGCCAGGGCATCCACTAGTGGCGTGCCTGAAGAAACTGAAGAAGTCAGGGCAACTGCATCAGTTGCACCTGAGGAAATTCAACCAGATTCCTCAGCTCCTCCTGCGCCTACACCAACTCCTACCCTTCCATCTGCATCAGATGTGAGGAAGACAAAGGCTGCAGAGAAAGCTGCAGTGAAGAAAAGGAAAGCATCATCTGCTTCAGATTCTTCAGCTCCGAAGAAAATGAAGACTATGACCAGCTCTTTTGAGAACCCTATTGATGCTGTTCCGATTTCCACCATGACTTCAAAGGAACTTGTTCCTTATGGTGTAGAATATGTGATCCCAAGCAGATCTGATGAAGAACATCATTCTGCTGCTTCGTCAGAGCAGATTGATGAAGAAATTGAAGTGGATGCGATCCCTTCAACTCCTGCTGCTTCCTCGCCCATGCCTCAGTTCACAGCTGAAGAGGCCGGCGTTGGAGAACTTGAAGAAGAAGACGTGTACATTGGATGCACCACGCCTGTGATGAATGATGACTTTTGGGAAAGTCAGCATCCCAATTCTCCACACTTCACCCCACTACAGCAAATACCTCAGTCCCCTGCACCAACTGTTCAAATGGGCTCTGAAGAAACTCAGTCTGTGCATGAAGAAATTCCAGCCACTAGTGCTGAAGAAACTGCTGCTACTGATACCCTGAACATGCAGACTTCCACTGAAGAGGAACCAGAAATTCCTCAGCCTGAAGAACCTGAGATTGTGATTCCGGAGGTTGTGATGCAACTCACTGACACTCCTGTGCCCAAGCCAAAGGATCCCTTCTCAAAGAAGCAAAAGTTCAAGGCTGCTGATTTCTTCAACGAGCATGTGTTCTTCACTGATTATAATCCATATGACTCTGCTCGCATAAGGAAGAGGCGTTTCTGGACTGCTAGTCAAGCAAACTTTTATTCCTCTGTGCTATTCGACAAAGACAAAGTCTTCGAGCATGCACACATTCCTCACGTGGACATGGAATCTCTGCCATGCTTCGAGCCTGTCCTTAGTGTTCTTCACGATGCTGGATTACTAAATTTCAGCACTGACATCTGTGATTGGAATGAAGAACTCATTCTTCAATTCTATGCAACGCTGCACATCACAGTGAAGATGTGAACACTTGGGTGCTGGACTGGATGTCTGAAAATACTCACTACAAGGCACCAGCAACTGAATTGCTTTGTGTCCTTCCACTCAGTCCTCCCCTTGATGGTGCTCGTTGCATCTACAATGAACCTGAGCTTACAAATCATTACATGCAAGTGCTAATGAAGCCTTTGAAGCCAGGGCAGGCCCCACGAACCAAATTCCTCGTCAAGGAATTACTGTATGTGCCACGGACTGTCTATCGCATTCTGACGAAGACAATGAGTCCTATCAAAGGCCATGACTCAAATGATGAAGAAGTCGTTGGCGTCATGAAGAATATGCTTTTCAACATCATTCATGGCGTTGTTGGGTTTCGTAGTAATTTCAAAAATTTTCCTACGCACACACATGATCATGTGATGCATAGCAACGAGGGGAGAGTATTGTCTACGTACCCAACGCAGACCGACTGCGGAAGCGATGACACGACGTAAAGGAAGTAGTCGTACGTCTTCACGATCCAACCGATCAAGCACCGAAACTACGGCACCTCCGAGTTCGAGCACACGTTCAGCTCGATGACGATCCCCGGACTCCGATCCAGCAAAGTGTCGGGGAAGAGTTTCGTCAGCATGACGGCGTGGTGACGATCTTGATGAACTACAGCAGCAGGGCTTCGCCTAAACTCCGCTACAGTATTATCGAGGAATATGGTGGCAGGGGGCACCGCACACGGCTAAGGAATAGATCACGTGGATCAACTTGTGTCAACTTGTGTGTCTTTGGGGTGCCTTTACCTCAGTATATAAAGGAGCCAAGGGGGAAGGGGGCGCCGGCCAAGAGAGAGAGGCGCAGGAGGAGTCCTACTCCTACCGGGAGTAGGACTCCCCCCCCCCAATCCTATTCCAACTAGGATTCCCAAGGGGGAAAGAGGGAGAGGGGTGGCCGGCCACCTCTCCTAGTCCTAATAGGACTAGGGGAAGGGGGGAGGCGCGCAGCCCCCTTGGGCTGCCCCTTTCTCCTTTCCACTAAGGCCCATGATGGCCCATATGGCTCCCGAGGGGTTCCGGTAACCTCCCGGTAACCCGGTAAAATCCCGATTTTACCCGGAACACTTCCGATGTCCAAACATAGGCTTCCAATATATCAATCTTTATGTCTCGACCATTTCAAGACTCCTCGTCATGTCCGTGATCACATCCGGGACTCCGAACAACCTTCGGTACATCAAAATGCATAAACTCATAATATAACTGTCATCGTAACCTTAAGCGTGCGGACCCTACGGGTTCGAGAACAATGTAGACATGACCGAGACATGTCTCTGGTCAATAACCAATAGCGGGAACTGGATGCCCATATTGGCTCCTACATATTCTACGAAGATCTTTATCGGTCAGACCGCATAACAACATACATTGTTCCCTTTGTCATCGGTATGTTACTTGCCCGAGATTCGATCGTCGGTATCCAATACCTAGTTCAATCTCGTTACTGGCAAGTCTCTTTACTCGTTCCGTAATACATCATCTCACAACTAACATATTAGTTGTAATGCTTGCAAGGCTTATGTGATGTGTATTACCGAGAGGGCCCAGAGATACCTCTCCGACAATCGGAGTGACAAATCCTAATCTCGAAATACGCCAACCCAACATCGACCATTGGAGACACCTGTAGTACTCCTTTATAATCACCCAGTTACGTTGTGACGTTTGGTAGTACCCAAAGTGTTCCTCCAGTAAACGGGAGTTGCATAATCTCATAGTCATAGGAACATGTATAAGTCATGAAGAAAGCAATAGCAACATACTAAACGATCGGGTGCTAAGCTAATGGAATGGGTCATGTCAATCAGATCATTCCGCTAATGATGTGACCTCGTTAATCAAATAACAACTCATTGTTCATGGTTAGGAAACATAACCATCTTTGATTAACGAGCTAGTCAAGTAGAGGCATACTAGTGACACTTTGTTTGTCTATGTATTCACACATGTATTATGTTTCCGGTAAATACAATTCTAGCATGAATAATAAACATTTATCATGATTATAAGGAAATAAATAATAACTTTATTATTGCCTCTAGGGCATATTTCCTTCAGTCTCCCACTTGCACTAGAGTCAATAATCTAGTTCACATCGCCATGTGATTTAACACTAATAATCATATCTGTATATGATTAACACCCATAGTTCACATCGTCATGTGACCAACACCCAAAGGGTTTACTAGAGTCAATAATCTAGTTCACATCGCTATGTGATTAATGCCCAAAGAGTACTAAGGTGTGATCATGTTTTGCTCGTGAGAGAAGTTTAGTCAACGGGTCTGTCATATTCAGAGCCGTATGTATTTTGCAAATATTCTATGTTAACAATGCTCTGCACGGAGCTACTCTAGCTAATTGCTCCCACTTTCAATATGTATCCAGATTAAGACTTAGAGTCATCTGGATCAGTGCCAAAACTTGTATCGGCGTAACCTTTTACGACAAACCTTTTGTCACCTCCATAATTGAGAAACATATCCTTATTCCACTAAGGATAACTTTTGACCAATGTCCAGTGATCTACTCCTAGATCACTATTGTACTCCCTTGCCAAATTCAGAGCAAGGTATACAATAGGTCTGGTACATAGCATAGCATACTTTATAGAACCTATGACTGAGGCATAGGGAATGACTTTCATTCTCTTTTCTATTTTCTGCCGTGGTCAGGATTTGAGTATTACTCAATTTAACACCTTTGCAACACAGGCAAGAACTCTTTCTTTGACTGTTCCATTTTGAACTATTTCAAAATCTTGCCAAGGTATGTACTCATTGAAAATCTTATCAAGCGTCTTGATCTATCTCAATAGATCTTGATGCTCAATATGTAAGTAGCTTTTACTGAGGTCTTTTCCTTTTAAAGAACTCCTTTAAAACACTCCTTTATGCTTTGCAGAAGAATTCTACATCATTTCTGATCAACAATATGTCACTCACATATACTAATCAGAAAGGATGTAGTGCTCCCACTCACTTCATTGTAAATACAGGCTTCATCGTAAGTCCATATAAAACTATATGCTTTGATCAACTTATCAAAGCGTATATTCCAACTCCGAGATGCTTGCACCAGTCTATAGATGGATCGCTGGAGCTTGCACATTTTGTTAGCACCTTTAGGATTGACAAAACCTTCTGGTTGCATCATATACAACTCTTTTTTAATAAATCCATTAAGGAATGCAGTTTTGACATCTATTTGCCAGATTTCATAAAATGTGGCAATTGCTAACATGATTCGGACAGACTTAAGCATCGATACGAGTGAGAAACTCTCATCGTAGTCAATACCTTGAATTTGTCGAAAACCTTTTTGCGACAATTCTAGCTTTGTAGATAGTAACACTACTATCAGCGTCCGTCTTCCTCTTGAAGATCCATTTATTCTCAATTGGTTGCCGATCATCGGGCAAGTCAACCAAAGTCCATACTTTGTTCTCATACATGGATCATATCTCAGATTTCATGGCCTCAAGCCATTTATCGGAATCTGGGCTCATCATTGCTTCCTCATAGTTCGTAGGTTCATCATGATCTAGTAGCATGACTTCCAGAAAAGGATTATCGTACCACTCTGGTGCGGATCTTACTCTGGTTGATCTACGAGGTTCAGTAGTATCTTGTTCTGAAGTTTCATGATTATCATCATTAGCTTCCTCACTAACTGGTGTAGGTGTCACAGAAACAGTTTTCTGTGATGTACTATTTCCAATAAGGGAGCAGGTACAGTTACCTCGTCAAGTTCTACTTTCCTCCCACTCACTTCTTTCGAGAGAAACTCCTTCTCCAGAAAGTTTCCGAATTTAGCAACAAAAGTCTTGCCTTCGGATCTGTGATAGAAGGTGTATCCAATAGTTTCCTTTGGATATCCTATGAAGACGCACTTCTCCGATTTGAGTTTGAGCTTATCAGAATGAAACTTTTTCATATAAGCATCGCAACCCCAAATTTAAGAAACGACAGTTTAGGTTTCTTGCCAAACCATAGTTCACACGGTGTCGTCTCAACGGATTTAGATGGTGCCCTATTTAACGTGAATGCAGCTGTCTCTAATGCATAACCCCAAAACGACAGTGGTAGATCGGTAAGAGACATCATAGATCGCACCATATCTAATAAAGTACGGTTATGACGTTCGGACACACCATTACATTGTGGTGTTCTAGGTGGCATGAGTAGTGAAACTATTTCACATTGTTTTTAACTGAAGGCCAAACTCGTAACTCAAATACTCTTCTCTACGATCAGATCGTAGAAACTTTATTTTCTTGTTACGATGATTTTTCACTTCACTCTGAAATTCTTTGAACTTTTCAAATGTTTCAGACTTATGTTTCATCAAGTAGATATACTTATATCTGCTCAAATCATCTGTGAAGATCAGAAAATAATGATACCTGTCGCGAGCCTCAATATTCATCGGACCACATACATCAGTATGTATGATTTCCAACAAATCTATTGCTCGCTTCATTGTTCCGAAGAACAGAGTCTTAGTCATCTTGCCCAAGAGGCATGGTTCGCAAGCATCAACTGATTCATAATCAAGTGATTCCAAAAGCCCATCAGTATGGAGTTTCTTCATGCGCTTTACACCAATATGACCTAAACGGCAGTGCTATAAACAAGTTGCACTTATCATTATAAACTTTGCATCTTTTGGTTTCAATATTATGATTATGTGTATCACTACGATCGAGATCCAACGAACTATTTTCATTGGGTGTGTAACCATATAAGGTTTCATTCATGTAAACAGAACAACAATTTATTCTCTTACTTAAATGAATAACCGTATTACAATAAACATGATCAAATCATATTCATGCTCAACGCAAACACCAAATAACACTTATTCAGGTTCAACACTAATCCCGAAAGTATAGGGAGTGTGCGACGATGATCATATCAATCTTGGAACCACTTCCAACACACATCGTCACTTCACCCTTAACTAGTCTCTGTTTATTCTGCAACTCCCGTTTCGAGTTACTAATCTTAGCAACTGAACTAGTATCAAATACTGAGGGGTTGCTATAAACACTAGTAAAGTACACATCAATAACATGTATATCAAATATACTTATGTTCACTTTGCCATCCTTCTTCTCCGCCAATCACTTGGGGTAGATCCACTTCCAGTGACCAATCCCTTTGCAGTAGAAGCACTTAGTCTCAGGCTTAGGACCAGACTTGGGCTTCTTCACTTGAGCAGCAACTTGCTTGCTGTTCTTCTTGAAGTTCCCCTTCTTCCCTCTGCCCTTTTCTTGAAACTAGTGATCTTGTCAACCATCAACACTTGATGTTTTTCTTGATTTCTACCTTCGTTGATTTCAGCATCACGAAGAGCTTGGGAGTTGTTTTCGTTATCCCTTTGCATATTATAGTTCATCACGAAGTTCTACTAACTTGGTGATGGTGACTAGAGAATACTGTCAATCACTATCTTATCTGGAAGATTAACTCCCACTTGATTTAAGCGATTGTAGTACCCAGACAATCTGAGCACATGCTCACTACTTGAGCGATTCTCCTCCATCTTTTAGCTATAGAACTTGTTGGAGACTTCATATCTCTCAACTCGGGTATTTGCTTGAAATATTAACTTCAATTACTGGAACATCTCATATGGTCCATGATGTTCAAAACATCTTTGAAGTCCCGATTCTAAGCCATAAAGCATGGTGCACAAAACTATCAAGTAGTCATCATATTGAGCTAGCCAAACGTTCATAACGTCTGCATCTGCTCCTCCAATAGGTCTGTCACCTAGCGATGCATTAAGGACATAATTCTTCTGTGCAGCAATGAGGATAAACCTCAGATCACGGATCAAATCCGCATCATTGCTACTAACATTTTCAACACAATTTTCTCTAGGAACATATCAAAATAAACATATGAAAGCAACAACGCAAGCTATTGATCTTACAACATAATTTGCAAAATACTACCAGGACTAAGTTCATGATAAATTTAAGTTCAATTTAATCATATTACTTAAGAACTCCCACTTAGACAGACATCTCTCTAGTCATCTAAGTGATCACGTGATCCAAATCAACTAAACCATAACCGATCATCACGTGAGATGGAGTAGTTTTCAATGGTGAACATCGTTATGTTGATCATATCTACTATATGATTCACGCTCGACCTTTCGGTCTCCGTGTTCCGAGGCCATATCTGCATATGCTAGGCTCGTCAAGTTTAACCTGAGTATTCTGTGTGTGCAAAACTGGCTTGCACCCGTTGTAGATGGACGTAGAGCTTATCACACCCGATCATAACGTGGTGTCTGGGCACGACGAACTTTGGCAACGGTGCATACTCAGGGAGAACACTTCTTGATAATTTAGTGAGAGATCATCTTATAATGCTACCGTCAATCAAAGCAAGATAAGATGCATAAAAAGATAAACATCACATGCAATCAATATAAGTGATATGATATGGCCATCATCATCTTGTGCTTGTGATCTCCATCTCCAGGAGCACCGTCATGATCACCATCGTCACCGGCGCGACACCTTGATCTCCATCGTAGCATCGTTGTCGTCTTGCCAATCTTATGCTTTCACGACTATTACTACCGTTTAGTAATAAAGTAAAACATTACATCGCGATTGCATTGCATACAATAAAGCGACAACCATATGGCTCCTGCCAGTTGCCGATAGCTCGGTTACAAAACATGATCATCTCATACAATAAAATTCAGCATCATGCCTTGACCATATCACATCACAACATGCCCTGCAAAAACAAGTTAGACGTCCTCTACTTTGTTGTTGCATGTTTTACGTGGCTGCTACGGGCTTAAGTAAGAACCAATCTCACCTACGCATCAAAACCACAACGATAGTTTGTCAAATAGACTCCGTTTTAACCTTCGCAAGGACCGGGCCTAGCCATACTCGGTTCAACTAAAGTTGGAGAGACAGTCGCCCGCAAGCCATCTCTGTGCAAAGCACGTCGAGGGAACCGGTCTCGCGTAAGCGTACGCGTAAGGTTGGTCCGGGTCGTCTCGTCCAACAATACCGCCGAACCAAAGTATGACATGCTGGTAGGCAGTATGACTTGTATCGTCCACAACTCACTTGTGTTCTACTAGTGCATATAACATCAACATAAATAACCTAGGCTCGGATGCCACTGTTGGGTTTCGTAGTAATTTCAAAAATTTTCCTACGCACACACAGGATCATGTGATGCATAGCAACGAGGGGAGAGTATTGTCTACGTACCCAACGCAGACCGACTGCGGAAGCAATGACACGACATAGAGGAAGTAGTCGTACGTCTTCACGATCCAACCGATCAAGCACCGAAACTACGGCACCTCCGAGTTCGAGCACACGTTCAGCTCGATGACGATCCCCGGACTCTGATCCAGCAAAGTGTCGGGGAAGAGTTTCGTCAGCACGACGGCGTGGTGACGATCTTGATGAACTACAGCAGCAGGGCTTCGCCTAAACTCCACTACAGTATTATCGAGGAATATGGTGGCAGGGGGCACCGCACACGGCTAAGGAATAGATCACGTGGATCAACTTGTGTCAACTTGTGTGTCTTTGGGGTGCCTTTACCTCAGTATATAAAGGAGCCAAGGGGGAAGGGGGCGCCGGCCAAGAGAGAGAGGCGCAG
>NC_041387.1:126754978-126769933 GCF_002162155.2 Triticum dicoccoides
AAGGGGGGAGGCGCGCAGCCCCCTTGGGCTGCCCCTTTCTCCTTTCCACTAAGGCCCATGATGGCCCATATGGCTCCCGGGGGGTTCCGGTAACCTCCCGGTAACCCGGTAAAATCCCGATTTTACCCGGAACACTTCCGATGTCCAAACATAGGCTTCCAATATATCAATCTTTATGTCTCGACCATTTCGAGACTCCTCGTCATGTCCGTGATCACATCCGGGACTCCGAACAACCTTCGGTACATCAAAATGCATAAACTCATAATATAACTGTCATCGTAACCTTAAGCGTGCGGACCCTACGGGTTCGAGAACAATGTAGACATGACCGAGACACATCTCTGGTCAATAACCAATAGCGGGACCTGGATGCCCATATTGGCTCCTACATATTCTACGAAGATCTTTATCGGTCAGACCGCATAACAACATACGTTGTTCCCTTTGTCATCGGTATGTTACTTGCCCGAGATTCGATCGTCGGTATCCAATACCTAGTTCAATCTCGTTACTGGCAAGTCTCTTTACTCGTTCCGTAATACATCATCTCACAACTAACATATTAGTTGTAATGCTTGCAAGGCTTATGTGATGTGTATTACCGAGAGGGCCCAGAGATACCTCTCCGACAATTGGAGTGACAAATCCTAATCTCGAAATACGCCAACCCAACATCGACCATTGGAGACACCTGTAGTACTCCTTTATAATCACCCAGTTACGTTGTGACGTTTGGTAGTACCCAAAGTGTTCCTCCGGTAAACGGGAGTTGCATAATCTCATAGTCATAGGAACATGTATAAGTCATGAAGAAAGCAATAGCAACATACTAAACGATCGGGTGCTAAGCTAATGGAATGGGTCATGTCAATCAGATCATTCCGCTAATGATGTGACCTCGTTAATCAAATAACAACTCATTGTTCATGGTTAGGAAACATAACCATCTTTGATTAACGAGCTAGTCAAGTAGAGGCATACTAGTGACACTTTGTTTGTCTATCTATTCACACATGTATTATGTTTCCGGTAAATACAATTCTAGCATGAATAATAAACATTTATCATGATTATAAGGAAATAAATAATAACTTTATTATTGCCTCTAGGGCATATTTCCTTCAGGCGTTCCCATTAACTTCCATGATTTCTTCATGAGGACTCTGGCCAATATTGCTATGTCACCGTTTGAGGTGAAGCCTTATGCACCATGGATTATGAAATTCATCAGGACAAGGTCTTCACTCAATTATAAGGCTGATACTCTGAACCATGGCAGCTTCTTGCCTCCAATTGAAGTCCTTAAAAGGACATATTCCTTAGCTGATGACAAAGGCAAGGTAACCGCTATGATAGATGAAGGCATTCGTCCATTGGATGGTCAATTTCGCAAGGCTGCATCTTACTCCACCAATGATGACTCTGCCACACATGATTCTGCCGCCAACACCTCTGCCAAGCAAATTCCTCAAGCCACAGCACCCAGGGTGATGACTGATCGTGAGTTACTCCTCAGTATTCATCAGAAAGTTGATCGCAATCATAAGTGGGTCAAGCGTCAGTTTGGTTCAATTCTTCATAACATGACCTCAACCCACAATGCAGTGAGGAAGAACCAATACTACCTCCATGAAACCTTCAACCGTACCTGGGCTGTTCTATCTCATATCTACAACGTAGATGATCTGAAGAGCATGGGTCTCAAGAAAGAATTTGACTGGTTTGCACCTCCACCGAAGAAATTCAAGAAGGTCAAGGTTCCTTCCTTGGAAGACAGCTCATATTCTTCATAGCGCGCCACTGATGAAAATGAAGACTTGGACGACACTGCGGCAGGCCCTACTACGACAACCAACCCCGACAACGCTGGCGCTCCTCCATCAACTTGATAATCTTCAGGGGCGTTAGTCCTCAGTTTCGATCCTTTTGGTCATTCGATGACAAAGGGGGAGAAATCTGAGTTAGTCTTCAAGCGGGTCTATTATATGGGCATTTTTTTGTTAAGTTACAACTCTCGCTCTTCTGAAACTTTTATTGGATCGAGTTGTAATCTTAAACTCGATGGTGCTCTGATACTTTTGATGCACTGTGCTCTGATTTGCATGCTTATTCCTCGTTAATATTATTGCTCGCATGCTAAATATCTTCAGGCACCATATTTCATCATGCATTTCAAATTCTTCATATTATATGCATGTATGAATTACAAGATATAGGGGGAGATCTCCATGATTCAAATCTTGAAGTGTGCATTGCTTCAAAAGCAAATTCCTCACTATGCAGATCTTCAGGGGGAGTTCTTCTATATCTTGCAATCAAAATCCTCAATATCAGTACTTACACTTCATATGTTTATCCCCGTTGAAAACTTAACCTATATTGTCATCAATCACCAAAAAGGGGGAGATTGTAAGTGCATCTAGTGCCCCTTAGTGATTTTGGTGTATTGCAGACTTATAGGTTAAGGGACTAACGTGTTTATGAGTGTACACATGTCTATAAGTCTATGAGGAGTTTGATATTTACAGAGAAAGTCGACCCCTAAAAATTAATATCTTCGACTGGAGATTTTGGTATTCCTGAAGACTTTCATGAAGACCTTGAAAGTGAAGAAATTGGTGTGTCCGCGAAGACTTGATATTCATGCGAGGAATATGAAGCTTGAAGACTTTCGTTTTCATAGTTTTGTTTTTCTCTTTCTTGAGTCATAGGAAACACCATACTGTTAAAGGGGGTCGACGAAATACTAAGGAAAAATTTCCATGTGATGCTCAACTCAAAATCCTACACCTACCAATCCCTTCGAGTGAAGCCTTTGGAAATCTCATACAGTTCAGTCAATTTCTTCAGTGACAGAGACGAAGTTCTTCTAGTCATTGAGGAATTTGTTCTGACTGAGGAGTTAGGAATTCGCCAGTGCAGACTGCCTACACAGTGAGGAACGTGATAGCCCTCAGGACTTTGAGAGTCAAATTTCCGACCGTTGCTGTGCTACGCGCCAGCTGTTCCAAAAATATCTTATCAACCTAACGGTCATATCATTGAAGGGCATTTATGTCTTATCATGTCGGGCTGCTCCCTAGGCTATAAATAGCCGCCCCCTACAACCACTAGCTGGTTGGCTGCTCCAAGAGAAACTAACACTTGTCATTTGAGAGCAACCCATCCTCCGAGGACTTTGAGCGAAAATCATCGAGTGAGGAAAATCCAAACCCAAACACCCACAAACCCAAAGTGATTGAGCATCACTGAAGAGATTGATCCTGTGTGGATCCGACGCTTGTTACCTTTGAAGATTGTGCTTCTTCCAGACGGTTAGGCGTCATGGTCTAGAGCATCCAAGAGGAATTGTGGATTGCCAAGTGACCAAAGTCTGTGAAGGTTTGGAAGTTGCTGAAGACTTACCACGAGTGATTGGACGGGGTCTGTGTGACCTTAGTTCAAGGAGAATACGATGAGGACTTGGTGTCCTGACCTGCGTGCTCAGAGACTGGGTGTCCGAGACTGTGTGTCGTCGAGTTTAAATACTCAGCCGCTCCAACCAGACGTACAACTGAGACAGCAGTTGGAACTGGTCTACCAAATCATTGTCTTCACCAACCTTACTGGTTCTATTTCCTCAACTCTTTCATTTCCTCATTACTGTGTTGAGTAGCTGTTCATATCTGTGTTTGAAGACTTTGACTGAAGACTTTCTCAATTTCCTAAGTTCAATTTCTTCAGTCTGTTTGTCTTCATCTTGTGTTATCCTGTGTTTACGCTTTCTGTACTCTGTGATTGTCATCATTTCATCATGATGACTGTGCATGTCTTCTGTTATGCTTACTTCTGAGTACTTATTCCCCTGCAAGTAGTTCTTCGCTAAGGAATTTCCTCACCGACAAATTCCTCAGTGAAGAATTCATAAAAATCGCCTATTCACCCCCCTCTAGTCGATATAACGCACTTTCAATGCCTATATATATGATCATACCTAGATATACTCATAACTATGCTCAATTCTGTCAATTGCTCAACAGTAATTTGTTCACCCACCGTAGAATACTTATGCTCTTGAGAGAAGCCACTAGTGAAACCTATGGCCCCCAGGTCTATTCTCATCATATCAATCTCCATTAACTTATTTACTTGCTTTGTTTTTAATTTGCCTTTTACTTTTCACTTTGCATCTATCTATCAAAAATACCAAAAATATTATTTATCATCTCTATCAGATCTCACTCTCGTAAGTGACCGTGAAGGGATTGACAACCCCTAATCGCGTTGGTTGTGAGGAGCTATCGTTTTGTGTAGGTATGAGGGAGTTGTGCGTGGTCTCCTACTGGATTGATACCTTGGTTCTCAAAAACTGAGGGAAATACTTACGCTACTTTGCTGCATCATCCTCTCCTCTTCGGGGAAATCCAACGCAGTGCTCAAGAGGTAGCAGTTAGCCATGTACTAGTATGATGTAACTACACTGGGCTGCCGTGTTTCGTACTCTTCCAGTCCACTGTGGAGATGATTGGTTAATTTTATATCGCTGAATAATATTAAATATTATGAGTGCAGACGCTCCACCATGAGGTTCCTTGCTCCTTCTCGGTCGTCCGGAATCTATGTTCTTCCACTCTATTTTTTTACGTGAGCTTTGTTCATCCTTTTGCCAACACGCGAGACATCTAGCATCAAGGTGCACGTGTTATGGAAGGATCGTTCCATCTATATGAAGAACACGTGGGACTGGAAGTACGAGACGGACATGTATCCAGGAGTGGACGTACGAACCTGAGTAATGTAGCGCAGTAAGTGAAGTAGAAAGGCACAAATGGTATGAACATGCGTGGCATATAGGGTGTGTTTGGTTGCGTTCTCGTCTCAGCATAGTTGTTCCCTCTTCATGCATGCTCAACTCAACACCCCTCTTCATGCATGCTCTCTTCATGCATGCTTCTAGTGTATTTGTGCTAAACTAGTGTGGACTCATGCACCCTCCATACACTCTACCAAACACCCAAAAGTAGGTCGAGAAGGGAACTCTTGGGCGGCATTTGTCTCTTACTACGTACTACCACTAAATGTTGTACATGCAATGCACGGTGATGTTATGGAGTACGTGCCTAAGTACTCTACTACTACTATATTAGTTGGAGGCACATATTAACTTTTATATTTGTTTACGTGTATGTCTCGAGACCTTCCAACTAGACGTGTCTCTCTCTCCAGGTCGCACTTTGTATCGTTCATACCACTAAGTACTATTACGCGTGGTCTCCGACCCAGAAGTGGAAGAAGTGGAGATGCTCTACCACGCTGTTTTTTTACGCTGGGCTCTACCACGTTGTTCATGTCCCACTCCTTTCGCTGACGTGTGGGACATCCGGCACGTGCCATGTTTGGCACCCTTCGTCGTAAGAGTTGAAATGCTAGCATTCATCAAAAATAAAAAAATAATTATAAATCGGCAGTGATACTATTTTTTTGCGAACCAATCAACAGTGATACTATACCACACGGTTTCCTTGCTCCTCGATATCGGAAAGAATACTTCCGTTAGCCAACATGTGGGATGTCAACCATCCTAGTCCACTTGCCATGCACGCAGAACTCCAAGGGAGAGTCACCCAGGTCGTCGTGCCGCAGTAACAATGACTAATGAGCCGTCAAATCACAGGCCCACTTTCCACTTTGAAGTTGCTCGGACGAAGGAACCATCATGACTTCGTTGAATTCCGCTTCTTGAAGAAAACTACTGTACCAGCAGTACTGCTAGCTACAGTATTTACTCCAACATAGGCCTCCTTTCGTTCATAGGATAGGAATATGAAAATCATAGGAAGTGAGATGACATGCATCTCAATTCCTATAGAGAAAGAGATGCCATTTGATGCTTAGGATAGGAATTTTTCCATTAGTCTAGGCTAATGTACTGGTAATTTGCTCTAAAAACTATAGTAGTAACTAGTAGTACTGGTACATGCTCATACTCAGACACAGACACACACACTAACTACTAGTACTAGTACTTCTCACATGCTGGCCAGACGCTGTCGTTCTCCTTCCCGGCTTTGTCGGCGACACCCCCCGTGCTTGGATCTCCGCCGACCTCTCCGCAGTAGCGCGTGCATCCTTTTCTTTCTTGCGGTAGCGGGCCTCTCTTTTCTTGAGTGCTTTCTGACTTTTCCGCTCCCTCTGTGCGGCTTTGGCCGCCTCTTGCTCTACCGCCCATTCGGCCTTGGCATCTTCAAATTCCCCCCACATAGTTGTGAGGTCGCGAGCAGCGATGAACTCGGCATGGCGGGATGCCATCGCTTCCCTACCATTTTGTGTGCGGTCGTGTGCGGCGAGGAACTCGGCGCGGCGGGATGCCATCGCTGCCTTACCGGTTAGTGTGCGGCGCGGTGGCATGAACGACGCTTGGTGAGAGCTCTGGGGTGGAGTGGCCGGACAACCGTATAGTGCATTGGTTTGTCAAGAGCTCAAGGACAGAAGACGAAGCAAAGTAGGATTCCCCTTCAATCCTGGTCATTTATTACCGAGTAAAATGCATTGGTGGTCATCGAACTTGTCTTGATAGCTCACTTTGATCATTGTATACGAGATATGGTGATTATACAGTCACTGGCTCAGCGTATAGTTCCGTATTTGTATGGTTGACCAGTCAAACAGTCCGCATGTGCCTCATCAGCTCGTGTTCTTTATCTATCTACGCGGGCCTACCTGTGAATGGAGAAAGAAATACTGTAAAAACCAAAATTATGCGTATGTGGGGAATCAAACCACGGACTCGTCGCTGCAACGCACCCTCGTCAGCCAAATGAAAATGAAATACTTCGCGTCAGACACTCACGCTCACGCTGTCAAAGCATGCTAATGCATGCACGTCGCCCTCTAAATCAAAGTCCTGCTCATGGCGCAACGCAAACGGCGAGCCCATCACCTGCGCGCCCCGGCGGTGCCTGACATTACTGTTTAGACGTTTGATGGAGGCCTATGCGAACGCCGAGCATGTATTCACCTGGCTCAACACCAACGGTCATACTCGGACCGCCTTGCTCATGTATATCGTCCATCACAACGACAATCTATAAAACAGTCTAAGCTAGAGATGGTACTATGGTAGTATGGTACGGAGTATGTACTATCATGAGCGACCGATCTTAGTGCCACTGCACACCGAAACCCCTTCCATCGCTAGCGTGCGCTTCCCGCCTGAAACAGTCACCGTCTCTCCAGAATGTCAATGCTGCATTCACCGGACTTAACTGCAGGTGCAATTGGTGTGTCACTGACATACGGGCCAGACGCCCGTTGGGCCCACATGTCAGTAACCCAAACGCATCTGCAGTTAAGTCACTGAAGCAACGTCCGCATTCACGCCCGACGAACCTACTCCGGCGCCAGTTGTCCATCCGTCTGTCGCGGCTCATTGCCATTCGCTAACTTGAGCCCCAGCTCCCAGCCATATCCTAAGACCCACACTTATTCTCCTCCAGTCCCTTCCTTCTATCGGCACCACTTCAACCATGGCCTCCTGGCGCTCCGAAGCTCTCTTGGACGTACTGTCGCAGGAGCAGACAAGGGACATCGGTGGCTCCGCTCCGGGCGCGCTCCAAAGCTCTCTTTGACGTACTGTCGCAGGAGCAAACGAAGGAGATCGCCGACACCCCCCCGGCCGCCCTCCGCCGCCACGACCACGAAGCCGGCGCGCGTGTGCAGGCGTAGTTGGCAGCGAGGAAGAGTAGTACACAGTAGGTCGCCGCTGCTCTGGTCCCGGGAAGGCCACCGCTACTCCACTCAGTCGACGCCAAGCTTGGTGGGGTAAACATCGGTGGCCGATTAGCCGCTTGACGGTGACGTGGAGGCGGAAATCTTCAGAACCTTGTACTCCGGCTGGAGGAGGAGGTTATCGAGGCGGATGAGGAGGAGGCAAAGGCAATGGCCGACTTTCTCGGGTTCATGGCCGGACATGGTGGTCGGGCGCCGACGATCGTTTAGATTAGGTTTACAGTAGGTTTAGTACGGTTTGTGCGAAATATGTAATGAATTTCGTCTAGTTTGTAGGAAAAGTTTTCGAAATGTAATGAATTTCATCCGTTTAATTTGAAATTTGCTTTGTTTGCACGAATTTCGTCCGATTAGTTCATATAGTTGTCGAAAGGTATGCGGGCAGCATCGGATGGCATCCATCAGTGTCCTCGTACAGATGCCGGTGTAAATTTGTGGGCCAGCGCTGGAGATGCCCTAACTATCATGCTATAATCGCTAACAATCCTCCATTATTTGGCAGGGAACAGTTATCCCTCGATCAAAATCAGATCCACGGAGTTTCGCACTCCTCCCGCGTAAGAGTGTAAACTCTTGCTTACATAAAAATGGAGCAAGTGGATGGCACTGTAGCACGTCATATCACTTGAACTATCTCGCCTAACGAGCGGGAAAGCACCGCCCTCGTCATTTTGTTCTGGATTTCTATCGATCGATTGCGTGAAAATGTTACGCTTCACAAGTTCTAAAGGAAAAGGCGGCATACTTACGACTCGTACGCGTCGCAACCCCGATAGTCCGGCTCGCACGCCGCTCACCAGAGGGGACACGCGTTGTCTTGCAATTTCACTGACATGTGGGACTGTAATTGAATAAACCGTTGATAGCCGAAATCTAACCGCTCGGCGGGCGTCGGCTGAGAAGAGAGAAAGGGGGGAGGGAGAAGAGATCGCCCTCCCATCGCGCACAGACTCCAAGAAATATTTGGTGATAATGTGAGGTGGGCCATGCTGGAGTCCGGACCACTTCCGGAGCCCGCTCTCACCGCCCTGGCCCCTCAAGACGCCAGCTGCCCGTTGCATGCATAGCAAGTAGTCCCCGCTTATGTGGAGGAGAGAGAGGCATTGACAAAGTCAAGGAGTAATAGTGAAGACAATAGCTTTCATCAAAAATAAACAATGAATATTCATTGCTCGGCCTCTATATCGGAAAGAATACTTTCATTCGCCGACATGTGGGACGTCGACCATCCTGGTCCACCTGCCATGCACAAAATTATCCTAGTCTACCCCGATCGTATCGCAGGCCCAACCTTTCCCACTGTTAGTTGTTCGGACGAAGAAACCATCATGACTTCGTTGAATTCCGCTTCTTCAAGAAAACTTACTATACCCGCAATACCGCTACCACACGCGAAGACTGGACGGCACTGTACCACGTCATATCACTGAAACCCACTAGGCCAAACTAGCCCGACTAGGTCATCTATTTTGGAACGAAGGGAGTACGTCTCTACACTGCTATGATTTTGTGTTGCACGTTCTCTGTATTTTTGCTACGATTTTCCTACCCTATAAACCAAATGAGGCCTGAATGTATGTCGACTATTGTCTGATCAATCACTAAGCCTACAATTTTAGGAGCTAGGGCTATTGGTCGATCGACGAGGGATAAGTATAAGCATACCACGAGCTCATCAACCCCAACGTTTCTCCTCGGTGAGTGTTTTGCAAGTACTATAGCTCGCACAGTAGCTAGCCTACTAACACCAAGAATCATCAAACAAGCCCTGCTGATATGATAAACAGTTCAAACTTACATCTAAGCATGCCATATATTACATCAAAAGCTGGTGAGGATACATCTGTTTCCATAACTTGGAGAGGGTTCGTATGATTCATCTCATGATTCACTATCAAACAAAAGTAGCAAGATCCGCCCACACAAGACAGTGCACTAGCCCTAAGATGGTTTGATAACACACATCGTTCTGGTAATTAAACACAGGGCAATGCAAACTACCCTGACGGATTAGCGCGACCAACTATTTCTTGTCATCGATCTCTCGGGCAATGGCCACAGCACGAACAACAGCATGGGAATCGATTTCTGGGGTGATGTCCATAGGACTGACCGCGACATCGGAATCGATCTCTGGGGCGATGTCCAGAGGATGGATAGCGGCATCGGAATCGATCTCCGGGGTGATGCCAACAGGACGGGCCACGAAATCGGAATCATCAAGGACAACCACCGGCACCTGCACAACCCTAACATATTAGCAAGCACATTGCAAATAATCAAAAACCACAACTATGGTAATAAGCCATTATTTTTTACCTTGTGCAGCTCACCGGGGGATCTCATCCCTCCGGGGGCCATCTCCTCGTCCTCGATGGGGGCCATCACCTTGCCAGGGGAATACTGCTTCTCAATGGAGACTATCTCCTCAAACTCGGTCTTGAGCCTCACATAAGTGGCAACCAGAGTTCCTGGGGTAGGCACGGTGGGGTCCTTGCTATTCTTCCAACTTTCTTTGAGGAGATCGTCCGCCAACGTCCTCAACTCTTTGGCCAGTGTTTGTTTCTTGGAGTTCTTCATCTCCATGGGTTGGCCCGCCAACATGGTCAACTCATTGGTCGGTGCTCGCTTCCTGGAGATCGCTGTCTCCAGTGGGTTGTCCGCCGACAACTCTTTGCCTAGTGCTCCAGGATCCATCAATGAACTGACAAACAAAAAGCGATCGAAAGGAAACCACAATCACAATGAAAACGGGAAAAGAATAGGATGTGAGAATCGGTCCATGCTTCGCAAAAAGAAGATTATTGGAATGAAAATATAGCAGCATAACTGATTCGCCCACCTTTCCTTCGTCGGTACAGAAGAAAAATGGCAGAAGTGAGTAGCCTGGAGTGAGGTTTTCTTCAAGAAAGGGAAGAAAGGGCTTGAATGAGCATTCCAATGAAATGATGGTTGCTTCGTCCAGTCCAACTTGGAGGTCACCTTACCACTGCTGGTAAAGGTGTGGGTTTTGTGATATGACGGGTCATGACGGCCACACCGGGGTGACAGGTGAGTCTCGACTGTAGCACCTCGCTGTGATTTGGTGGATGGCACGCGGGCCCGGATGCTTTGGAATTTCGCGCATGTAGATAGAGCGGCTAGTCATATAGGAGTGCTCAATATTGTGCACCGTGACCAAGGCGGAGAGGAAAACGAGAGAACTATGTAATTAATGCATGAGTTTAATTAGGGTAGTTTTGTAAACTATGAGATACAGTACATTCCTCCAATCACAAAATGCCTTGGTTCATGAGATTTGAGATTTGAGCCCTATAAACCGGAAGGGAGGGGGTACTGCACACGGTGTAGTCTAGTCACTTGTTGAAATCTCTAGAAAAGCAAATACTCCTTTCCGGTTTACAGGTCTATACTATTCCCTCCGTCTAGGTGTGTAAGTCATCTTACGAAAACCAAATAGTCCCAAAACACTTAGGCGCGGTGCATTAACTTCTACCTTGTTTCTTGTTTCTTGACATATCAACCAATAAGAGATGAGAGGTGTGCATGCTTTTATTGACTTGCAATGGCTAGTTCATTGCATGGAATGCTATTAATTAGCAAATAAACAGCAGTGACCCCAGGAGGAAACGGTGCTAAGCGCGTGGACCTATGCAAAATGAGTATCAACCAATGGATAATGGAGTTTAATTGTTAAACAATAGCAATTTTGTCTCATGCAAGAGCCTGGCTAGTACTCCAAGGAACCGCACCACGCGGGCGTTCGCCACTGCCACGTTCGGTTTGCGCTTGGCTCTTTGCCTCTTCGAGAAGACGAGCAATGATGTTACTCCTACTTCTACAGTATCGAATCCATTGCTGCATGTCCGCCCACCTCGTGCGGGAGGGATAGCGTGTAGCAAAAGCTTCTACTTACTGCTCCTGCCTTTGCGTCTATGACTGGTGGGCCCAACAGGTGGTTGGCCCTCCTGTCATGCAGCCAAAGGCAGGTGCAGTTAAGGCACCGGAGCTCAGTCCGCGAGGGAGAGGGCGTCGTAGTAATCAAATTTCTCGGTCTTGTACAAGTTGACTCGACACATCAAAGCACTGCACTCGATAAAAGTCTTTTTACACATTTCAAATGGGCTACTTCGTATGTAGGAGTAGACATATTCTGCTTCGTATGTAGTCACTTGTTGCAATCTCTAAAAAGACTTATATTTGGAAATGGAGGGAGTACAATGCATGCATGCATTCCATGACTTTCCTTTTGATACTTGCATGTGTTGATTTGATGCACCTTGGTAAATTTTGACTATAAATTTAACTAACCAAATTTTCATGCATGTCACAAAAAATTACGGGGCTGTTTGGATTGTGACTATGTTTGTCTTATGTTGCCACATTATTTTTCCCACACTTGCCACACTTGCCTAACCTGAGTTGCTCAAATTGTTAGACACACTTTGCCTTGCCTAAGGGAATCTTGCCACATTTTTTGTGTCTATGACATGTGGGGTTCACTGCTAATAAAAAAATCTTGTCTTAGGTGTGGCTAATAAAAAAGACTTATATTTAGAAATGGAGGGAGTAGAAAATATAAATAATAATGCGTGTTGGGGCAACCCACGTTTCCGCTAATTTTAGCCATGGGTTTGTTCACAATTTTTACGAGGGGTGGTTGTTCATTTAATGGAGGGACTTGTAGTACCAGACTTGAATGATACAAAGTGCGACCTGGCACACCGTAACACCACTTGGAACAAGCGGGTAGCTATCTCAAAAAACAATCAACAACTAAAAAAACCCGCGACCTGGCATGTAGTAGTACACAATTTTAAACGATTGTTTTGATGGAGTGAAAAAGGAAAACTACCCCACTACTTATATATAGGCCGGAGCCTCCGCGCTTGCTTGCTAGGGTTGCTTTATTCACACACTCTCATCCTCTCCGGATCTAAACAAGATAGGGGTAGTAACACTGTCTTTCTCCCTTCAAAAAACACTGGCTTTCTATCCTCACCGCTGGTTACAGATCCGGACATATCCCCCTCCACCGGTGAAGGGGAGGAAGGGCAGCGTTTAGGCCGTCGTCGACAGCGAGAGAGGAGACCTACTGCCGGCTGCACCGTTATCTCTGGCCGAGCGCCGGCGCGGGAGGTCCTCCGATCCCTTCGTCGTTGCCTATGGGCGGATCCGGCCTCCCGCCGCCCACCTATCCACATCCCGACGACCTTCAGGTATATCTTCGTTCGAAACCGCCTTAGCTCTACTTCCCCAGCTCGCTACGTCGCTGCATGTGCATCATTTTCTACCTCTCAGCCCCTCTCGATCGGATGGTCCAACGTCACCTATTTTTTTTTCTATTGTTAGAGGTAAAGCTACTTCATGGAGTCGAATCTTGTACTCCCTCCGTCCGAAAATACTTGTCATTGAAATAAAGTGGGGTGGGGGAATTTAGTATGTACATCGGACTTGGTACAAACAGGAAGTAAAGGGGATGAAAGTAGTACAGACTGGTCATCCAACCGGTCTCTTGGTCGAAAAGGGAAATATAGGGGTAACGCTGTACACAGTGGTATGACTAGGACTAGATTTGCTATCCACACATAGGAGTAGGTGGCTAGAGTGAACAAAAATGGGACCAACCCAGATATGTTTCTTGGATGTTTGTTTCTCGGGGCAACAAACTATGAATCACCACTTTATGCCTTTGTTTACGTACATGGTGCTGTACTGCTGGTGCACCCACTGTCCCATGCCCTTATACCAAATATTTAGGCTCCGGTCGGAATAAAGGGGCAGAAAACATAGGTCTTGATGAAAATAGAGGAATAGGAAAGGAACGTAGGTATAAAACTACGGAACAGCGAATCGGAGGAAACTCTCAAGAGAATGTGTTCGACTGGACTACGAAATGTACATATTTGTTTTTTTAGAGTAGCATGCTTGGCAGTATGAGATGCTATTTGTTTATTCAGCTGCACAGTGACTACTCTTGTCCTCACCTCACGTACCACACATAGGTTGATTTTTTATTCCGGCAAACACAGCACAGCAACCTGTCTAACGCATGGCAGCGAGCGCCTGCCTCGGGCTTCCGCCTAAAAAATGAGCAGCGCGTGGATGTTTCTAATCCGATGGAATCAGTACTACCAGACCAGCGTTCCTATGAAACACTATTCACCTTTCCCGTGTTCCGAACGGTTGGAAGGGAAAGAATACCGTAGGAATTGTGTTCCTACGAAAATCCTGCACCAAACCTGTGAACCGAACGCAACCTTAGCCGTTCTTAATACAATGTCCCTGGTAAAAATGAAGCCATGCCACTGTTTTTGCCTGTAATTGTTTGAGACTCTGACAAGTTTAGCCAAATGTTTTTGCCTTTAATTGTTTGAGACTCTCACTGTTTCCTCTGTGCCTTTTTGTGCAAACAGGGATATCCAATTCACCTGGTTGCTGTTGTGACCTTTTGGTGCACTGCACAAAACTCTTCTTAAAAGAAGTGACTTTTATGATGTTTAACTGGAATGTTAGAATGGAACAGTTGGTTCATTTTGGTGGAACTGCACAAAGGGAGATCTGTGTTCCAATCCTCATCATCCATATTGGCGCCATAACCTTCCTTTAGGTAAGAATGATATTTAATGCATGTGTTCATCTCTATTTTCCGACTGCCATGAGAAAATAATGATGTTTTCTACTAGTACTACTACAAAAAAAAGACACATCCATGACATTTTGGGCCGAACGAATTTTTTCTGTCATACATATGACACTTCTATGACGATAATTGTGACAAAACCCAATATCATCATAGATGTGGTGGGATCCTACTTCTATGACAAAAAATCATGACAAAAATGGGCTTTTCGTCCTGGGCGGGCCGGAGACGCAGCTGCATGACATT
Source organism: Triticum dicoccoides (assembly GCF_002162155.2). Taxonomy (NCBI): domain Eukaryota; kingdom Viridiplantae; phylum Streptophyta; class Magnoliopsida; order Poales; family Poaceae; genus Triticum; species Triticum dicoccoides. Next base: position 126,769,638 of record NC_041387.1, read on the forward strand.
CTTTGGGCCGTCCATGACGGAAAAAACCATGGTAGAAGCGAGGGGGAGGAAAATTTCGGGGAGTTGCCGGTTACAGTGGGAGGTCGGGGGCCGAGCGATGCGCGTTTCTCTCGTACACGTGCGAGGCATTGGCTCTAACTGACCCGAGCGAGGCATTGGGCTCTAACTGAACCTGAGCGATTGCACTGCAGGCTACGCGTTACTAAACCCGAGCGATCGATCGATGGCTGTTAACTGAACCCGATGGAGCGATTCCTTTGCTACTGCTGCTAACTAAAGCCGATCGATTGGATGAA
>NC_041387.1:126770262-126807385 GCF_002162155.2 Triticum dicoccoides
TAGGACCCCGTGGTGTGGAGGGCTGGATGAACAGTAGACGGTGGAGGGCTGGATGAACAGTAGACGGTGGAGGGCTGGATGAATAGTAGACGGTGGAGGGATGGTTGAATAGTAGCCGGTGGAGTAGCGCGCGGTGGAGGCTGGATGAACAGGAGCCCGTGGAGGCTGGAGGAAGTCGACGGTAGCCCGTGGAGGCTGGAGGAGGTCGACGGTGGAGATGAACAATATCCCGTGGAGTCCTGCTTTGTGGTACGCCACACCCCTCCCGATGAACAGGACCCCCTTTTCGACTGTAGGAGGTCTGTTTCGTTCGTTTTGCGGTACGCCACACCCCTCCTGATCAACAGGACCCCCGTTTCAACCGTAGGAGGTCCGTTTCCTCCGTTTTGCGGTACGCCACACCCCTCCCGATCAACAGGACCCCGTTCCGAACGTAGGAGGTTTGTTTCCTCCGTTGTGGGTACGCCAGGCCTCGTTTCCATCGCCTGTTCCGTCCAAGCCCCCCCGATGAACACGACCACGCATTCCGTTTTGACCCAGCCGTTTGGCTCCCATGAACACGACGACGATGCTGTTTCTCCGTTCCGACCCAGCCATGTACGTATGCGCGAGTAGGCGTTCGAGACCCTACCCGTATGTACGTACGTGGCCATATTTTCTTTCTTGCACCCTCGCCGCTGTACGTACGTGTATATGCTACGTGCGCGCCTCTACTACGACGCGTGCACGCCTCTACTATGACACGTGCGCGCCTCTACATCGACCAGTATGTACGTACACGTTCACGACTAGAATAACAATGCTACGTACGCTTCGACCAGGTGGGTCCCGACTATCAGGCACTTCCTTGCCTGCGAAGATGTAGCTGGTGGGTCCCAGCAGTCAGGGGGACGAATCGTTTTTTTGCCCGGACGCACTTCCTTGCATGCGAAGATGTAGCTGGTGGGTCCCAGCAGTTAGGGGGGAGAATCATTTTTTGGGACAATTGCATTTTTACCCCTAGTTGGTTCCTACCCATGGGTTTTGCCCTTACTTTTCGAGCTTGCTCAGTTTTGCCCTTACTTTTTCCAACGAGGTCCCTCGAATACCCTTTGACCGTTTGACCAAAACTTTGAAATTCATGACTAATTCATATGAACTCAGAAAAATGCAAATAAGATATCAAAATGTTCAGATAAACATTACCTTTATGTGCATATCATTTGCATTCAGAACAAAAGCATGGTTTAAACCACTCGAGGTAATTAATGTTATTAACATTATTAAAAATAAAAAGGTATAAACAATATTTTTTCAATGAATAAAAATTACATGCAAATGTAGGTGATGTTTTCTGAACATCCTGATAACTTATTTGCATTTTTTTGAGTTCGTATCAACTTGTTATGAATATTCTAACAACTTTGACCATTATTTGGAAACTTCATAACAAGTTGATACAAACTCAGGAAAAGGCAAATAAGGTATCAGGATGTTCAGAAAACATCACCTACATTTGCATATAATTTTTATTCACGGAAAAAAATATTGTTTATACCTATTTATTTTTAATAATGTTAATAACATTAATTACCTCGGGTAGTTTAAATGATGTTTTTTTCTAAATGCAAATGATATGCCCATAAAGGTAATGTTTATCTGAACATTTTGATATCTTATGTGCATTTTTCTGAGTTCATATGAATTAGTTATGAATTTTCAAAGTTTTGGTCAAATGGTCAAAGGGCATTCGAGGGATCTCGACGGAAAAAGTAAGGGCAAAACTGAGCAAGCTCGAAAAGTAAGGGCAAAACCCGTGGGTAGGAACCAACTAGGGGTAAAAATGCAATTTTCCCTTTTTTTTGCCCGGCGTGCGAAGATGTAGCTGGTGGGTCCCAGCAGTCAGGGGGGCGAATCGTTTTTTTGCTCGGACGCACTTCCTTGCGTGCGGAGGTGCAGCTGGTGGGTCCCAGCAGTCAGGGTGAAATACGGTGGCCCGTCCGGTGGGTCCCCGTTGTCAGGTGGAGGAATAATTATTTTCCGCGTAATAAGGAGGCACTTCCTTGCTGCGGCCGTGGACCCAGCTGTCAGCCTCTCCACATACAGTCCACATCCGATGGAAGTCATTCCTTGACCACGTTGACCACGCCACGCCACCAGGGCGGTGGACGACAACGAGGCCTAGGAAGGGGACGACGGGGAGCCGGGGAAGACGCGGCAGTGGAAGCCCGCGCGGAGAGGAGTACGAGGGTTCACTGGTTCGGCTGCTGTGTGAGGCTGCTGTCACCGCAGGGCCTGGCCAGCGGTGGGAATAGTAGGGGCGGTGAGGCCTCCGCGGCAGCACATCCGGCCACGGGAAGCAGGAGCATGCGGCATGACCGACGCTGCTTTGGGTGGCTGGAGCAAGAAGACCAGAGGTTGAAGAAGCACTACGGCCGTTGGATGGACATCGTACGGTCACTGGAGCTAGAATCGTTTATATTGACTAAGTTGACAAAGCCCTCCGTCCCCGTCAACTTAGTAGGCCCACAAGTCAGCCTCCCACCAAGGTGGGTCCCAGCTAGTAGGGGGGTATTCATTTTTTTGTGCGTAATAAGGAGGCACTACCTGTGGGTCCGAGCTGACAGCAGGGGGAACGTTTTTTTCATGAAATACGGTGGCCCATCGGGTGGGTCCCAGCAGTCAGGGGCAAACATTTTTTTGTGAAATACTGGTGGACCGTACGGTGGGTCCCTGCTGTCAGGTGGAGGAATAATTATTTTCCGCGTAATAAGGAGGGACTTCCTTGCGGCTGCCGTGGACCCAGCTGTCAGCCTCTTCACGTACAGTATTCTTCCGATGGAATTCGGTCATTGACTACATTGACCACGCCGCGCCGAGAGCACCATGGCGGTGGACGAGGCAAGGCCTAGGAAGGGGACGACGTGGAGCCGGGGAAGACGCGACAGTGGATGCCCACGCGGAGAGGAGTACGAGGGTTCACTGGTTCGGTTGTGCTGCCGTCGCCGCAGAATAACAGGGGGTGTGGGTGAGTGGAGTGGAGGGATGGCATGGCTAACGGTGGGAGTAGTATGGAGGCGGTGAGGCCTCCGCGGCAGCACAGCCGGCCACGAGAGGCAGGAGCAGGCGGCACGACCGGCGCTGCTTTGGGCGGCTGGAGCAAGAACACCAGAGGTTGAAGAAGCACTACGGCCGTTGGATGGACATCGTACGGTCAGTCGAGCTAGAATCATGCATATTGACTAAGTTGACAAAGCCATTCGTCCCCGTCAACTTAGTAGGCCCCGTTGATAACCCACAAGTGTAGGGGATCGCAACAGCTTTCGAGGGTAAAGTATTCAACCCAAATTTATTGATTCGACACAAGGGGAGCCAAAGAATATTCTTGAGTATTAGCAGTAGAGTTGTCAATTCAACCACACCTGGATAACTTAGTATCTGCAACAAAGTGTTTAGTAGCAAAAGTGGTATGGTAATAATAGTAACGGTAGCAAAAGTAAAGATAAATGTTTTTGGGTTTTTGTAGTAGTTGTAATAGTAGCAACGGAAAAGTAAATAAGCGAAGAACAATATGTGAAAAGCTCGTAGGCAATGGATCAGTGATGGATAATTATGCCGAATGCGATTCCTCATGTAATAGTTATAACATAGGGTGACACAGAACTAGCTCCAATTCATCAATGTAATGTAGGCATGTATTCCGTAAATAGTCATACATGCTTATGGAAAAGAACTTGCATGACATCTTTTGTCCTACCCTCCTGTGGCAGCGGGGTCCTTACGGAAACTAATGGATATTAAGGCCTCCTTTTAATAGAGAAACAGAACAAAGCATTAGCACATAGTGAATACATGAACTTTTCAAACTACGGTCATCACCGAGAAGTATCCCGATTATTGTCACTTCGGTGTTGTCGGATCATAACACATAATAGGTGACTATAGACTTGCAAGATAGGATCAAGAACACACTTATATTCATGAAAACATAATAGGTTCAGATATGAAATCATGGCACTTGGGCCCTAGTGACAAGCATTAAGCATAGCAAAGTCATAGCAACATCAATATCAGAACATAGTGGATACTAGGGATCAAACCCAAACAAAACTAACTTGATTACATGGTAAATCTCATCCAACCCATCACCGTCCAGCAAGCCTACGATGGAATTACTCACGCATGGCGGTGAGCATCATGAAATTGGTGATGGAGGATGGTTGATGATGACGACGACGACGAATCCCCCTCTTCGGAGCCCCGAACGGACTCCAAATCAGCCCTCCCGAGAGAGATTAGGGCTTGGCGGCGGCTCCGTGTCATAAAACGCGATGAAACTTTCTCCTTGATTTTTTTTCTCCCCGAACGTGAATATATGGAGTTGGAGTTGATGTCGGTGGAGGTCCAGGGGGCCCACGAGATAGGAGGCCACGCCCTAGGGGGGCGCCCCCTGTCTCGTGGACAGCCTGTGGGCCCCCTGGCATTAATTCTTCCGCCAAAAATTCTTATTAATTCCAAAAAGTGCCTCCGTGGATTTCCAGGACATTCCGAGAACTTTTCTTTTCTACACATAAAACAACATCATGGCAGTTCTGCTAAAAACAACGTCAGTCCGGGTTAGTTTCATTCAGATCATGCAAGTTAGAGTCCAAAACAAGGGCAAAAGTGTTTGGAAAAGTAGATACATTGGAGACGTATCAACTCCCCCAAGCTTAAACCTTTGCTTGTCCTCAAGCAATTCAGTTGATAAACTGAAAGTGATAAAGAAAAACTTTTACAAGCTTTGTTTGCTCTTGTTGTTGTAAACATGAAAAGCCAGCATTCAAGTTTCAGCAAATATTATGAACTAACCATACTCACAATGACACTTAGCTCTCACAATTACTCATATCAATAACATAATCAGCTAGCGAGCCATAATAATAAAACTCGGATGACAACACTTTCTCAAAACAATCATAACATGATATAACAAAATGGTATCTCGCTAGCCCTTTCTGAGACCGCAAAACATAAATGCAGAGCACCTTTAAAGATCAAGGACTGACTAAACATTGTAATTCATGGTAAAAGAGATCCAATCAAGTCATACCCAATATAAACCAATAATAATGAATGCAAATGACAGTGTGCTCTCCAGCGTGTGCTTTTAATAAGAAGGGTGATGACTCAACATAAAAGTAAATAGATAGGCCCTTCGCAGAGGGAAGCAGGGATTTGTAGAGGTGCCAGAGCTCGATTTAAAAATAGAGATTGAATAACATTTTGAGCGGCATACTTTCGCTGTCAACGCAACAACTATGAGATGGCTGTATCTTCCATACTACATGCATTATAGGCAGTTCCCAAACAGAATGGTAAAGGTTTATGCTCCCCCAACCACAAACAAGCATCAATCCATGGCTTGCTCGAAACAACGAGTGCCTCCAACATACAATAGCCCTAGGGGAGTTTTGTTTAATTATTTTGATTTGCTTTGATCTTTTTTGGATCATGGGACTGGGCATCCCGGTTACCGACCCTTTCTCGTGAATGAGGAGCGGAGTCCACTCCTCGTGAGAATAACCCACCTAGTATGAAAGATATAGGCAGCCCTAGTTGTAACATGAGCTGCTTGACCATACAAAACAGAATTTCATTCGAAGGTTTGGAGTTTGGCACATACAAATTTACTTGGAACGGAAGGTAAATACCGCATATAGGTAGGTATAGTGGACTCATACGGAACAACTTTGGGGTTGAAGGAGTTTGGATGCACAAGGAGTGTTCCCGCTTAGTACAGGTGAAGGCTAGCAAAAGACTGGGAAGCGACCAACTGAGAGAGCGACAACAGTCATAAACATGCACTAAAATTAATTCACACCGAATACAAGCATGAGTAGGATATAATCCACCATGAACATAAATATCATGAAGGCTATGTTGATTTGATTCAACTACATGCGTGAACATGTGCCAAGTCGAGTCACTGAATTCATTCAAAGGAGGATACCATCCCATCATACCACACCATAATCATTATAATAGCATGTTGGCACGCAAGGTAAACCATTATAACTCATAGCTAATCAAGCATGGCACAAGCAACTACAATCTCTAGATGTCATTGCAAATATGTTTACTTCATAATAGCTGACCCAGGAACGATGAATCATCATATTTACAAAAACAAGAGAGGTCGAGTTCATACCAGCTTTTCTCATCCCAATAAGTCCATCATATATCGTCATTATTGCCTTTCACTTGCACGACCGAACGATGTGTATAATAATAAGAGTGCACGTGCATTGGACTAAGCTGGAATCTGCAAGCATTCAACTCAAGAGAGAAGACAAGTAATATGGGCTCTAAGTTAAATAAACAATCATGCATATAAGAGCCACTAAGCATTTTCAATATGGTCTTCTCGACCCCCAAAGGAAATAAAAGAAAATAAAACTATTTACATGGGAAAGCTCCCAACAAGTAAGAAGAAGAACTAGAAATATTTTTGGATTTTTATTTTAATTCTACTACAAGCATGGAAATTAAACTAACTAATTTTTTTGGTTTTTCTCAAGGTTTATCAAACACACAAGAAGAAAACTAGAAAAAGAATTTAAAGTAGCATGGATTATACAATGAAAGAGTATGAGCACCGAGGACTAGTGTGTGAACATGAATGTAAAGTCGGTGAGAAATACGTACTCCCCCAAGCTTAGGCTTTTGGCCTAAGTTGGTTTAATACCAAGGACCACCGATACTCTCCCCGGTGTAGTGGGAGGTGTAATCAGGATACCACTGGCTGGTCATCTCCGGATCCCACTGGACAGATGATGCACGATAAGGGTCCAGTTCAGGTTCCGGCTCAAGTTCAGGCTCTGGAGTGAAAGCTTGGGCTCGATGATTGTTCACCGCTTCCGGCGTGACAAGATTCTGCAAGCAAATCAAACAACAAAGGTGCAGGCAAGATAATAACCTCAATGTGTTTCTTATTAAATCTAAGTTTATACAAGAGCATCTTCTCTTCATTGTCAACAATAAACTTGTGTGCTACCATGCTCTTGTAATCTAAAATGTGAGGATGCAATTTTATCTCCTCCTCCTCATGGTGCCTAATGGGTATCTAAAAATGTTTAGCAAGACGTGCAGCATAAATACCTCCAAATATGGGGCCTTTTGTACGATTCAGGGCTAGCCGTGTAGCAAACGACGACACCCATACTAAAAGTATTGTCTCCCAGCAGAGCATGTTGAAGAATAATAATATCTGGAACGCTCAAATTTCCACTATTTCCATGACCAATCAAGCATCTACTAGCAAATATGGCAAAGTAGCGTAAAATAAGAAAGTGTATGCTAGAGACTTTTGCCTCAGAGCCCTTCTTTGGCTCTTCCACAGCAATAGTTTTAACGAAGCCACCCACATCTTCCCGATGGGGTTCCTCTAATTCTCCCCCATAAGGTATCCTACATACTACACAAAAATGATGTAAAGACATTTCTTTGAATTCATCATACAAATGAAATGATACTGCAGGCGGTGACTTCTTAGGATAATAATAAAAGTTTTGCACGAAAGTATTGGTGAGTAAGAGATACTGATCGATTCGGTCGTTCATGAAACCGGTGAGGCCTGCAGTCTCGATCAAAGAATAAAAATCTTCATGAATTCTAGCTTCTTTCAAGAAATCCTCACATGGCCATTCACACGACCGTACTTCTGCTAAGCGAGGAAGATTATACTTGGCTTTTTCCTTCTCTTTAGTTTGTCTTTCCTAAGAGCTTTGGCTAGAAGAGCCTTTAAAGAGCCTCCTTAACATTTTCTGAAAATTTCTGAAAATTTAGTAACTTCAAAATAAAAGTGAATAAAACTAAACAAGATTGATAGCAACTACTCCTACAAGTTCCTAGAGCCTATATCATGCATTGGAATTGCTTGGGACCTCAAAAATTTAACATGCAAGCTCAAGAACATGGTCAGCTAAGCAACAAAAATTTGCAATGAACAAAGCACTAGAACAAAAACTAATTGGACCATTGGAGGAGTCACATACCAAGCAACAATCTCCCAAAGCAGTTTTGTGAATGGAGCTTTGAGCTAAGAGATCGAAAATCGCAGCAAAACGAGCTAGAACTCGTGCTTGAGCTGGATGGGGATTTTTTTGGGTAGAAGATGAAGTGTGTGGGTGCTGGCATAAGTGGAGGGGAGCCACCAGGGGCCCACGAGACAGGGGGTGCGCCCTATAGGGGGGGGGCGCCCTTCTCTCTCGTGGCCTGGCGCTTGCCCCTCCTGCAGTGATTTCAGTGCCTAAAATCCTCAAATATTCTAGAAAAAATCATATTAAATTTGTAGGGCATTTGGAGCACTTTTATTTTCAAACTATTTTTTAATGCACAGATAATTCAAAAAACAGACGGATAATACTATTTTTGCTTTATTTAATCTAAATGACAGAAAGTAAAAAGAGGGTACAGAAGGTTGTGCCTTCTAGTTTCATCCATCTCGTGATCATAAAAATGAACCCACTAACATGGTTGATCAAGTCTTGTTAACAAACTCATTCCGAATAACATGGAACCGGAGAAATTTCGAATAACAGTAAGTTACCTCAATGGGGATATGAAAATCCCCAACAATAAGAATATCATACCTTTTCTTGACAGTAGGAAGAGGAAATTCAAAACCTCCAAAAATGATAGTTGGAACTTTTTCAATAGAATTGATGCTATGAACTTGAGATTGTTTCCTCGGAAAGTGTACCGTTTGCTCATTACCATTAACATGAAAAGTGACATTGCCTTTGTTGCAATCAATAACAGCCCCTGCAGTATTAAGAAAAGGTCTACCAAGGATAATAGACATACTATCGTCCTCAGGAATATCAAGAATAACAAAGTCCGTTAAGATAGTGACATTTGCAACCACAACAAGCACATCCTCACAAATACCAACAGGTATAGCAGTTGATTTATCAGCCATTTGCAAAGATATTTCAGTAGGTGTCAACTTATTCAATTCAAGTCTACGATATAAAGGGAGAGGCATAACACTAACACCGGCTCCAAGATCACATAAAGCAGTTCTAACATAATTTCTTTTAATGGAGCATGGTATAGTTCGAACACCCGGATCTCCAAGTTTCTTTGGTATTCCACCCTTAAAAGTGTAATTAGCAAGCATGGTGGAAATTTCAGCTTCCGGTATCTTGCTTTTATTTGTAATGATATCCTTTATATACTTAGCATAATGATTTACTTTAAGCATATCGGTTAAACGCATACGTAAGAAAATAGGTCTAATCATTTCAGCAAAGCGCTCAAAATCCTCATCATCCTTTGACTTGGATGGTTTAGGAGGAAAGGGCATGGGTTTCTGAACCCATGGTTCTATTTCTTTACCGTGCTTCCTAGCAACAAAATCTCTCTTATCATAACGTTGATTCTTTGATTGTGGGTTATCAAGATCAACAGCAGGTTCAATCTCTACATCGTTGTTTTTGCTAGGTTGATCATCAACATGAACATTATCATTAACATTATCACTAGGTTCATGTTCATCACCTGATTGTGTTTCAGCATCAGAAATAGAAAATTTCATTAGGATTCTCAGGTGTGTCTACAGTAGGTTCACTAGAAGCATGCAAAGTTCTATCGTTCTTCTTCTTCTTCTTCTTTTTAGAAGAACTAGGTGCCTCTAAATTATTTCTCTGAGAATCTTGCTCAATTCTCTTAGGGTGGCCTTCAGGATACAAAGGTTCCTGAGTCATTCTACCAGTTCTAGTAGCCACTCTAACAGCAAAGTCATTTTTATTACTTAATTCATCAAGCAAATCATTTTGAGCTTTAAGTATTTGCTCAGCTTGAGTAGCAACCATAGAAGCATATTTGCTAACGCGGTGAAGTTCATCTTTAACTCTAGCCAGATTATCACTTACACGTCCTATCTCGAAAGCATTATTCTTTAACTCTCTACCAACATAAGCATTAAAACTTTCTTGTCTAGCCATAAAGTTATCAAATTCATTTAAGCATGGGCTATGAAATTTAGTAGAGGGTATTTCTACTTTATCATATCTATAGAGAGAATTTACCTTTACTACCTGTGTCGGATTATCAAGACAATATGGTTCTTCAGGCGGTATATTAAGACCATGTATTTCTTCAATAGGTGGTAAATTCTTAACATCTTCAGCTTTAATACCTTTTTCTTTCATTGATTTCTTTGCCTCTTGCATATCTTCAGGACTGAGAAATAAAACACCTCTCTTCTTCGGAGTGGGTTTAGGAATAGGCTCAGGAGTTGGCTCAGTTGGTTCAGGACTTACTTCAGGAACTGGCACAGGGGTAGCCCAATTATTTTCATTAGTCAACATATTATTCAATAATATTTCAGCTTCGTTGACTGTTCTTTCCCTGAAAACACAACCAACACAACTATCCAAGTAGTCCTTGGAATCATCGGTTAGTCCATTATAAAAGATATCAAGTATTTCATTTTTCTTAAGAGGATGATCAGGCAAAGCATTAAGTAACCGTAGAAGCCTCCCCCAAGCTTGTGGGAGACTCTCTTCTTTGATTTTCACAAAATTATATATTTCCCGCAAGGCAGCTTGATTCGTATGAGCAGGGAAATATTTAGCAGAGAAGTAATAAATCATATCCTGGGGACTACGCACACAACCAGGAGCAAGAGAATTATACCAAGTCTTAGCATCACCCTTTAATGAGAACGGAAATATCTTAAGGATATATAAATAGCGAGACTTCTCATCATTAGTAAACAGGGTAGCTATATCATTCAACTTGGTAAGATGTGCCGCAACAGTTTCAAATTCAAGGCCATAAAAAGGATCAGATTCAACTAAAGTAATAATCTCAGGATCAAAAGAGAATTCATAATCCTTATCAGTAACACAGATAGGTGAAGTAGCAAAAGCAGGATCGGGTTTCATTCTAGCATTAAGAGACTGTTGCTTCCATTTAGCTAATAATTTCTAAAGATCATTTCTATCATTGCAAGCAAAAATTTCCCTAGCAGCTTCTTCATTCATAACATAACCCTTAGGAACAACAGGTAATACGTAATCATTGGGGGAACCTTCATCATCACTATCATCAATAATAGGTTCTTCAATATTTTCATTCCCCCTAACTCTAGCAAGTTGTTCATCAAGAAATTCACCTAATGGCAAAGTAGTATCACGCACAGAAGTAGCTTCATCATGCATAGCAGAAGTGGCATCATCAATAACATGCGACATATCAGAATTCATAGCAGTAGCAGGTTTAGGTGTCGCAAGCTTACTAATAACGGAAGGAGAATCTAGTGCAGAGCTAGATGGCAGTTCCTTACCTCCCCTCGTAGTTGAGGGTAAAATCTTGGTTTTAGCGTCTTTCAAGTTCTTCATAGTGATCAACAGATATAAATCCCAAGTGATTCAGAGAATAGAGCTATGCTCCCCGGCAACGGCGCCAGAAATTAGTCTTGATAACCCACAAGTGTAGGGGAACACAACAGCTTTCGAGGGTAAAGTATTCAACCCAAATTTATTGATTCGACACAAGGGGAGCCAAAGAATATTCTTGAGTATTAGCAGTAGAGTTGTCAATTCAACCACACCTGGATAACTTAGTATCTGCAGCAAAGTGTTTAGTAGCAAAAGTGGTATGGTAATAATAGTAACGGTAGCAAAAGTAAAGATAAATGTTTTTGGGTTTTTGTAGTAGTTGTAATAGTAGCAACGGAAAAGTAAATAAGCGAAGAATAATATGTGAAAAGCTCGTAGGCAATGGATCAGTGATGGATAATTATGCCGGATGCGATTCCTCATGTAATAGTTATAACATAGGGTGACACAGAACTAGCTCCAATTCATCAATGTAATGTAGGCATGCATTCCGTAAATAGTCATACGTGCTTACAAAAAATAACTTGCATGACATCTTTTGTCCTACCCTCCCTGGCAGCGGGGTCCTTACGGAAACTAAGGGATATTAAGGCCTCCTTTTAATAGAGAATCGGAACAAAGCATTAGAACATAGTGAATACATGAACTCCTCAAACTACGGCCATCACCGAGAAGTATCCCGATTATTGTCACTTCGGGGTTGTCGGATCATAACACATAATAGGTGACTATAGACTTGCAAGATAGGATCAAGAACACACATATATTCATGAAAACATAATAGGTTCAGATCTGAAATCATGGCACTCGGGCCCTAGTGACAAGCATTAAGCATAGCAAAGTCATAGCAACATCAATCTCAGAACATAGTGGATACTAGGGATCAAACCCTAACAAAACTAACTTGATTACATGGTAAATCTCATCCAACCCATCACCGTCCAGCAAGCCTACGATGGAATTACTCACGCACGGCGGTGAGCATCATGAAATTGGTGATGGAGGATGGTTGATGATGACAACGGCGACGAATCCCCCTCTTCGGAGCCTCGAACGGACTCCAGATCAACCCTCCCGAGAGAGATTAGGGCTTGGCGGCGGCTCCATGTCGTAAAACGCGATGAAACTTTCTCCTTGATTTTTTTCTCCCCAAACGTGAATATATGGAGTTGGAGTTGACGTCGGTGGAGGTCCAGGGGGCCCACGAGATAGGAGGCCGCGCCCTAGGGGGGCGCCCCCTGTCTCGTGGATAGCCTGTGGGCCCCCTGGCATTAATTCTTTCGCCAAAAATTCTTATTAATTCTGAAAATTGCCTCTGTGGATTTCCAGGACATTCCAAGAACTTTTCTTTTCTACACATAAAACAACATTATGGCAGTTCTACTGAAAACAACATCAGTCCGGGTTAGTTTCATTCAAATCGTGCAAGTTAGAGTCCAAAACAAGGGCAAAATTGTTTGGAAAAGTAGATACGTTGGAGACGTATCACCCATCAACTTAGTGGACATCGTACGGGGAGTATTCTTTTTTTTGGGCGTAATAAGGAGGCACTTCCTTGCGTGCAAAGATATAGCTGGTGGGTCCGAGCTGTCAGCGGCGGTAACGTTTTTTTCACGAAATACAGAGGCCCTTTCGGTGGGTCCCAGATGTCAGGTGGAGGAATCATTACTTTGCATGTAATAAGGAGGCATTTCCTTGCTGCGGCCGTGGACCCAGCTCTCAGCCTCTCCACGCACAGTCCACTTCAGATGCATGTCGGTCGTTGACCACGTTGACCACGCCACGCCGAGAGCACCAGGGCGGTGGACGACGGTGAGGCCTAGGAAGGGAACGACACAGAGGCAGGGAAGACTCGACAGTTGTTTCCCATGCGGAGGGGAGTACGACTGTACGAGGGTTTACTGGTTCATCTGCCGTCGCCGGAGAATAACAGCAGGTGTGGGACTGTGGGTGAGTAGAGGGATGGCTAGGCCAGCGATGGGAGTACGATGGGGCGGTGAGGCCTGCGCGGCAGCACAGCCGGCCGCGGGGAGGAGGGAGCAGGCAGCCCCGCCGGTGCTTGTTTGAGCGGTTGCAGCAGGAAGAGCAGAGATTGAAGAAGCACGAAGGCCGTTGGATGGACATCCAACAGTATACAGGCCATCTATGGAAAGCCTCAAATCTGTGGAAAACAACATACAACCCATCTGCCATTATTTCAAATAGTTTACAGCCCATTTGCTAATTCTTACGGGTTTTTTTGGAGCCCATATTCTTTTTGTTAGCATTACAGCCCATATTGTGGCCACGGTTAAAAAATTATACGAAATTTTGCATATGTCCGTGCGGTCTGAACTGTTTTTAATCCCGAAATTTCGAGTCACGTTCAGACTAATTTTAAAAATAAATGTATACCAATATAAAATCCAATAAATTGTCCACGCATAAAAATCAATGCAATTCAAAATCTCGAAATGAAAAAAAGATATTTGAAACTAATTGCCGGTTTGATGTGTTTTAAAAATGCACATCCCATTTCTCATTACTTATAGGCCATTTTCTCGGCCAGCCGAATGAAGCTCTCCTCGTCTTGAAAGATTTGCAGCCCAACAGGCCTGATAAAGCGACTTACTTGACAAATCACAAAAAAAGGGCTAGCCATTTTCAGAATGAAAAAAAAAACTACTGGGCTGGTTTGTGGTAAACATAAAAGAAAAGGCTGTCTAGACATGCTAGAGTGTCCCGCACATCCCAGTTGACACCCTGCTTCCGTCTCAAAAACAAATTAGATAAATGCCACTCCAATTATGGCGATTCATAAAAATGCCACTGCAATTTTTGCAAACTTTGAAAAACGCCACTCCAAACTTCAAAAAATGCCACTAGAAATGGCATGAAATGACATTTTTCAAAGTTTGGAAATTGCAGTGGCATTTCTCGGAGGCATTTATCAAATTAACTCAAAACAAAAATAAATGGGCGAGCTGCTGGGTCCCTGGTGTCAGCCGCTCATTGTGCAATTCTCTCGTTTGTTGACTACGTTGACAATGGCATGGGACCCAGATGTCAGAAATCCACTAGGAGGAGCCATTTTTTTTCTTGGCTTGAAATAAGGAGGCACTTGCTTGCATACTGCCATGACCTTGGCGGGTCCCTGCTATCATCCTCTCCACGTACAATCATCTCCTGATTGTGTACGCGTCAACTTGCTAGGCCCACAAGTCAACCTCTAAACCCGTGGAGGACATATACAACCCATTTAAAAAAATAACAGCCCATTCCATACGTTCAAACGGAAATTTCAACATTCAGAGCAAAGTAGCAGGTCTGATCCACATATAGAGTATTGAACTTCCATGTTGACAACCATCATAGCCAAGTTAACTATCTACTCCCACTAGACAAGTACTAACTTACTCTTAGCTAACTAGACGATGTCGGCCGCCATCTGTGGTACACGCTAAACGCTGGCACCGGCGTCCTGCGCCTCGCCTCGGACTTGCCTTTCCATGCCGGCGTGGTCCACCGAAGCTTCGACTTCCAAGCGGGAAACCCACTTGACGAGTTGGTAGTAAAAATCAGCGTCGCGAACGCGTGTGTGCCCGACAGCCTCCAGGGCTATTTGCCAGGCGCCGGCCTCCATGTAGTCAGCCTAGTTGCGGGTGCTCTGCTCGCGACTCAGAGCATCGGTGCGGTGCTGCTCCATGTCCCGCTGGCGGCGCAAATCGGCGATACGCTGCTCCTCCGCCAAGCGGTCGTGCTCCAACAACTCCTGCTCCTCCGCCATGCGGTTGCGCTCCAAAAACTCCTCGATCTGCGCATTGCCATCTAAAGACAGATAGAATGCCTCCTCCCTCCGTCTGCCTTCCAGTGAAAAACCAAACACTAGTTCCGGCGGTGACCGCCTCCAGCGTCGCCTACCGCGGACAGGCGGGGGCATGGCGGATGTGGCAAGCGACGTCGGGCCGGTGGGGGCTTATGAGGATATGGCGAGTTGGGTCACGGTGGCACCGGAGAAGGCCGGGAAACAGTACTTATAGGGGGAAGGTAGCGCGATGGTCATCGGAATTCAATGCATAATGGCTTAGCGCGCCAGCTTGCCATGGAAAACTAGGGAAACTGAATTTATGATTGTGCTGTGCCGTCCCGTCTGGGTCGTACGCCGGCATGGCGGTCAAACGAGTGCACTCTAATCATATCCCTCCTTGTCAATAATGATTTTACGGATTTAAAAAGCCTGCAACAATTAAAGCGTATCTTTTTTCGCATCAGTTAACTGCCTTAATTATGGCCGGCTGCATGCAGGCACTCAGAATCGCTCGCATGCAGTACACAAAGCAGCATGCAACGAGTCGCAGCCGAGGGCACTCATGCAGCCACTTAAATCGCTGGAATTAATTAGGCTTAAACTTCTGCATGCCGTCAATTATTGCCATGCCTTGGTCTTGCTGCTTTGCTCACGGGACTAATAAACCCGGACGGAGGGAGCACCTTGGTTGGTGAGAGGTTTGAATTAAGCCCTGCAAACCGGAAAGGAGGTACTAGTACGTGCGTGATCCGCTATTTATTCGTGTACGATCGAGTAGGTCGTTTCTTGAATTGAGCCCCACAAACCGGAAAGGAGGTAGTACGTGCGTGATCCGCTATTTATCCGTGTAGGATCGATAGTGTAGCTTGTCAGTTTCTTCAGAGGTAGGCATTTTTATCCGTGTAGGATCGATAGTGTAGCTTGTCAGTTTCTTCAGAGGTAGGCATTTTTATTCAAAAAACTGCCACTTCGCATCTTGCATCGCAAATAAAACTGCCAGGAGCGCATTTGTAGGCTAGCTAGTGATCGATCAGTAACTTGTAAACACTGAGCGAACAGAAATAAGTAACTGTTAATGCATCTCAATGATACATAAATCATATACAAATATGTAGCTCCAAAAGAAAAGATCAGCCACTTCGGATCTTGCGTCACAAGACTCGCAACTAAAACTAACTAGTACGATTCACATACATAAGATCAACATGTTAATGCATCTCAATGATTCACAGATCATATACAAATATGTAGCTCCAAAAGCAAAGATCTAGAAAAAACATCTGTTCTTCCTACTAACATGGATGCTTCTCCTGGCCAACATTCAATACAGACTGAAAGACAAATTTGTTTGTGAAGTCTACAATTCCTCTTGCAAATGTAAGTGGTTTCACCAACAGCTGGAACCATGAGAATGAACCACACATGATGGAGGAACATCCACTGCAATATGATTTGGTCTTCTCTCGATCACACCGCGAGACTATTTTCGGAATACAAACTTTAACTTAGGGAAAATGATGCCCATTGTATAATCAGACCAAAGCAATGAAGCACCTAGTGTTGGCCAATAAATAGTACAGTACTACTTTTCTGCAGTCCATGAAGTGACTATCCAATCTTTGTGTCTATTTTCAAATGGCACTGCATGCAGTGACTATACTATTCTTTTGTGCAGTTCAACCAAAACTGCGGACACTTTGTTTGTTTGCAAAATAGCAACGGGCAAACATCTCTGTATGCACAAATATCAAGCAGCTAGTAAACCATTCCACACCATGTTCGCAGTGATAGAAGAGGTGAAATCGATACAACCGAAATTGAGCATCCAATCATTGAATCCTGTCCTGCACCTCCAATGTAGGTCCACCTTGCCAATAAATTCACATGCAAACCACTAGTATTACTATCTAATGACAATACAAAAAGAGTAGCAAGATAGTAGCAAACCATGTACCTTCCTAATGAACAACTCATAGTGCCACCAATTGGATATAAAGGTTTGGAAAAAAACATGCTCCTAATGTTGAACCAGTTGGACTTTTTGTGCAGTTCCACTAAAATCGAGCATCCCTGTTTGCATACATATTGAAAGTGTGATTACTATAAAAGTGGCACTAGTTGAAGCATAGACTCACAAATATAAGCATTCCAATTTCTTAATGGGAAAAGGTAGCAAGATTGTTTCTAACCACCTGTTTGAAGGAAAAAATAAAGCAACAGCGGCTGATGTCAGGAAGGCATACATAGTTTTTTCTGAAGGAGCCATTCCTAACCTTTCCTCTTCTTTTAAGAAAATTTTGTGCAGTTCTACTAAAATAAAATGCCATCACCGCCTTGACAATTCAGTGACACTGTACAAAAGGAAATGACTTAACATTACATCATGATGTCGGGTATGTAGTCGACATGCATTAGAGACAAACATACATACCTCCTCCGATAACATAATGAACATTAATTTTAACAAAGGTGTGACTAGCTTTACCAGGATAATTTGAGTGAACTCTACACCCTCTGTTCCTTAATATAAGACGTTTTCGCGGTTCAATTTAAAGTACCCAAACGTCTAGTATTTAGAAAAACAGGTAGTAGTTTTCTTGAGCACATATCTGGGAAAGCTTGCCACACTTTATTTATGTCCATACGCTAATGCAACACCATTCGAATACTACAAATATACACTAATCCAGTGGCTAGTGCAACAGTAGAGTAGTTAGTTTATTACAGGCTCTGCAACAGCATTAGAATGCCTTAGCTGAAAAATCTTTAATACATCCACAATCAACAGCTAACCCTGAAATAATCCAGTGACATTAAATGGCATTGCTTAAATTTATCTGTGGCATTAGACTAAGAGCGGCATTAGTTAAATGTGGCATCACTTTAGCAGTAGCATTGCTTGACTTGACTGCTGGCGTTATACTAACAGCAAAAAAGTGGCAATAAGAGCATGGGAGGCCCATTCGGACAGTGGGCGCACCAGTACGATGTACCTCCACGGACGCAGAGTGGTGCGGGAGGTATGGTTGCCCAGAGCAACAAATATCCAGGCAGGATATGTGGATTACGTCCCATTTTTGTTCTCTTTAGCCATCGTTTTCCTATGTGAGGACAACAAACCGATCGACCTGGTCATTCTCTATTGCGTTGTCATGCCTTTCTACCCTTCTTCAACAAAGAGACACGAGACTTGTTTCTTAGCTACTGATTTTCCCCTTTTCAACCTTGATGCGGGTTCGATGCCTACTCTCTTGGATAGTACAGTCTCCCTTCCTTTCCTTATTCAACCCAGACATGGATTAGTCTGCATGAAGTAGGGTTTCCTTTAATAGTGCAAATTATGGTTTTTGTCTGCATGGCGAGCAAAGGATAGCAAATTGGGAAGATGGTGGAGTGGAAAAAGATCCACATGCAACGACGTGCTAGATGGGGCAATAGAACAAGGGTATGGTTCGAAAAGAGGTAGCATACCTGAGGGTCGACGGGAAGTGGCTTCGCTCGTGGTCGTCGTCCTCCGCACACACTACGGCAGCGAGCTTGGGGACGGAGGCCATCCAGTGCGGGCGCTAGGTCTGAGAGGACGGCTTTGTCGTTAGTGCGTGACCTCGCTCGCCGACGACGAGTGCGTCAACGTTGCACGTCCTTTTCTTCCCCAGCGGATCTGTGACCATCGGTGTGGAGGGAGAGAGGGCCGTCTTTTTTAGATCTGGAGAGAGGGTGGTAGTGTGAGAAGCAAGTGGGCATCCCTTGGCAAGAAAGTGCTGAAGCTCCAGCCTATATATCTTTTTTATACTACTAGTACTGGAGGTGGAGTAGTGGTAGAGTAGTTTATATTTTCTCTGTGTATAGTACCAGTTAGTCGTGCTTAAAAACTGAACGGCATGCCATTAAAAAATAAAGGTCGATAACTAATGCGGCACCTCGGGCCAACGCGGCCAGATCACATTTTGCACGAGAAATTACACACCATGTTTCGTTGACATGTGGTCCCGTTCCAACGTATCAGTGAGACGACGGCGAGTAGTAGGAGTATTTCTGAACCAACGTGTAGGCCGGGGCGCCCCTTCGTGAACCGTGGCAAACTGGCAACCGTCCACCGACTCTTCGCCTTTCCCTCTCGATTTGGAACTGCTGTTGCGCGCTCTTCCTCTCCCTCCTCCATTTTCCTTCAACCCTTCACCCTTTCTTCTGCCATTGTTCGATCGTCTTCTCCATGGAGGGAACAGGACAGAAACGACCCCGTTATTATTGCCCCGATCTGAAAGATGACGTGGTGGAGGAACTCATTGATCGGTGCGACGCCATCACCTTGGCTAGCATGGCTGGTTCGTTCAAGCCCATTCTTGACTCAACTAATAACATCATTACAAGGAACCCAAGAGTCAAGGAGCAGTTTGATCTCCCCTATCTTCTTCGCCGTGACCGTGATGACTGGCGCCGTCACGACGGAGGCCTCGCCCTGTGCAAGTTGATGCCGCTTGATAATGATACGTATGATGTTAAGATGCCATCGCTTGAGGGTAAGGCTTGGGCAGGCACAAATGGAGATTGGGTTGTTTACATTGGGTCCAACTGCGAGTGGGAACTTGTGAATGTGTACACTCGTGACCGGGTTCCACTTCCAAAAATCTCAACAGACTGCCTAGAGGTTGAGCACACCGGTATTGTACGCACGTTCAAATACAATCATGGTGATTGTCTTCTACGGAAAATAGCAATTTCTCTAGTTCCCAACCGCTCTTGGAATTACAACAACTATGAAGTTGTTGCTATCTTCGACAAGCTTGTTGCCGTCCTTGCTGGTTTGACTCGATGGATATTGCTCAAAAATCAGTTTCTGTACACGGATGAGTACTGTGATGCAATTGAATACGAGGGCCTTGTGTTTGCTGCCACCACTCGTGGCACTGTTTTTGCATGGAATCGTTGTTTCGGTATGTTTGTCTTCCACCGTAATTATAATTGTTTCATCCACATGCATGCGGGTTAGCAAGTTTCCCTTTACTAATTAACCTTCTTCTTGTGTTTCCAAGGTCCTGTGAACATTCCACCACCTATACTTGAAGATTTTTATAACCAAGGGGGAGATGACGATGGTGATGATCACGAGCATGAGGACGAGCAGCGCCCATATACTATTTGGCACCTGGCAACTAATTTCGATGGATCACCTCTTCTCGTGTGTATATAGCCCACTGATGATGTTTACTGCTAAGGAAGCAGGTGTAGTCTCCCATGGTCGCACTCTCCGGACCTATTCCAACACCCGTTGCATGGTATTCGGGATGGATACTAGTGTGCTAGCGCCAACTCCTTCTCCCTGGTACAGAACTGATAGTCTTGGAGACTTGCTCTTCCTTGGACAAAACTATCCAATGATGGTGAAAGGCGATCCAACTGCCGTTGACACAACATTACTACCATTTATGAGAAGAAACTGTGTCTACACCTTGGACATTTGGGTGGTTCCCTACCCTGGTACTGATATAGTAGGCCGCTTCAGCCTGGATGATCAGTCCTACGTTGGTCTCCAGATCGACAATGGATGGCCCGTCCCAGAGAATCACTTGTGGTTCAAAGCAAGTGTTTCCAACGCCGATGAATGGTTGAGTTGAAGTTCATTTCATTGCTTGTTATTTGTTGTGTGGTGAAAACTTTAGTATTTATAATGTATCCTCGTTGTCGATGTGGGTTGATGACCCGTTGTATGTAATAAAATGATATGCCTGTGATAAACTTACTAAATTTATGAATGGCTTTCGAGTCGCTTCTGTGAGTGAGTGGTGCGACGAGGCAAAAATATATTTTCCGAATACATAATTGTACGTGCATTGCAACAGGTTATCGGATGAGGCCAATCAACAATAGTAGTACACTATTTGTACTAGCTTCACATGCTTCGCGCGTCGTGCAGGTGTTTTTACTGTAGCCATATTGTACTACGTAACCAGCACCTCGAATCCTCGATACTAGTAGTACTATATAGTAAGTAGTAGGAGTAGTAGGGTGGCATGGGCCAGAACAAGCATTCACGTCCAGGAGTACGGCACACCCCACCAGCACGACTTCCATCTGACACCATATTTCTTGGAGTCCGTGCTAGAGCAATCTCTTCAACCTCATCATTTCTCTAACTCAGCCATCATGCGGCGGGCGAGGTGGGGGTTTGCCGATAGTCGGTTTCCTTAACTGCGGTCCCACTTGTAAGGCCAACTGCAACGCACGACCCCAAACAGACCTCCGTTTTGCACGAACTCCAACGATAATTTTGACTAGAAAAGCAAGACCAAAGAAAACAAGAACCACAAGAATACATTTTACTACTCCTGTAAATTGGATTAGTGCCTTCTCGATGCATTCATTGTTGATCTGCAGAGGCTCGATCTTGCGTGCTTCTTTCTTCTTCGAGTGTAAATAAGTAGACGTTGCTTCGTCGTATCTAGTCTCATGTCTAGCCTCTATTCGTGTACTCCCTCTGTTCCATTTTTCTCTGCATCTAAGCAGCAACACGCATACCAAGTAGGAGTATCAACAAGTGCACTAATCTCATCTATAGTCTCTGTGCTAGCTAAAAGTGATAGAACATCTACTAAATTGCGCTCTATCAATATATGGATGTACTCTTCTTCCCAATACAAAAACTTGCATCCATTCTACTCCCTTCGCTGCACAATACATGACTTCTTTTTGTCAAAATATATATGTATCTAGACATGTTTTAGTATATAGGTACATCCTTTTTGGACAAATGGAAGTCAAGTATTTTGGAACGGAGGGAGTACACAATAAATTTTTTAAGTTAGCACAACTAGTCTAATCCGAGAGCACAACCGAAGATTTGGTCGGGTTCTTCCTCCTTTTGCCGACACGTGGGACATTCAACATCCATGTCGTGTCATGAAAGAAAATAGAGTGGTAGTTGAAGCCACGAGATGTGCATCTTGGGTTAAACTGTAAATAGAATCTTACTACTCTTGAGTAACTCCAAAAGCGGCCACCGAAGATCTTTCTTGGATTTGTTTTTCATCACCAGCAGGTCGAGGTGAAAGATGCGTAGGTTCAGTGGGTCCGCTTGCGTTTTCACTGACATGTGGGACCGCATGTGAGCAACCAGACAATGGGCTCCACGCGTCCGCTGGCTGGCTGAGAAGAGAGATAGAGGACGGCTGAGCATGGACTGCAGGAAATTTGTTCTATGTACCTCGATATAGGCTCGATATAGCGGGGTGGCATGGGCCATAACTAGCATTCACGTCTAGCAGTATGGCACACGCCACCAACACGAGTCCCATCCGATACCAATTTTCTTGGAGTCCGTGCTACAGCCATCTCTTCTCCCTCCTGTTTTCTCAGCCATCGCGCGGTGGGTGGGGTCGGGGTTTGCCGATAGTCGGTTTGCTCAACTGCGGTCCCACTTGTAAGTGAAAATGCAACACTGCACGCATTCCTGCTTGAGCGGCGTGCCGGACCAACTGTGTGGGGGTGCGACGCGAACACGGCAGGCTTTTCCTTTTGAACTCGTAACTTGTAAAATTTGGTTCTGCTCCATGGCGTGATCGATAGATAGAAAATAACGATTTTGCCTAGAGTAATGAGAAGTTTGGTTCTGGCGCCATTCATGCATGGAGTACGTACGAAAATTATGAAGTTGATGCGAAAGGTAAGATAATTACTGTAGTATCATATACTACTACATGGATTTGACGGAAAGATAAAAATACATACGGATCCATCAATGATCCTCACGCCCTAGTGCGCCGGGTCACCAACCGACGTGTGGGGAGCAGCGGCGTTGGTGGCAAGCTCAACGTGCTTCTGAACAGTGTCGTCCAAGGTTGCCCTATGGTCCAAGAAGGCCAGCGTCCTATCGTCCTCCTCTTGCATGTAGTAGTCCTTGTGGACGATTTGCGCGTAGACGTGGGTGATTATGTCGATGGTGTCTTGCTGCGCCAGGCGCTGCGCGGCGAGCGCGACCTCGAGGTGGATATTCTTCGGCGCAACGGCAGGCAGTCGCAGGGCCACCAGTGCGTCGAAGAGGTTGTCACCATAGTGGCCATTGAGGGTGGCGGGCATCGCAGAGCCTGGGCGTGTCGGCTGGAGGCTTACGTCAAAGTCGTCCGTCAGCTTCTTGATGACGGTGAACTTGTCGAGGAAACCGACGAGGACCTCGTCGAACAAGGAGACGAAGCTGTCGTCCAAGCGGCCCCTCGCCCTGGCGGCCTCAAGCGATACTACCTGGAGATGTTCCTCGTTGCCGGGCCGCAGGCCGGCGTCGTGGACCATCTGGCATAGCCGGCTGATGCTCGCGCTCATCGCCTCCATGGGTCTAGCTTAGCTTCTAGTCAACTGATCTTGCGATTCGAGTGATGACTCTTGCCCTTGGTTAGCGTGCATAGGTGCGTAGGATTTCGTACTACTCCTCGGCCCTCTACTGCACCCGCCTTTGGCTGTATGATAGGTGGGCCAGCTACCATCTGGTCCCACGTGTCATTCACCCAAAGGCAGTTGCCGTAAGTCAATGAAGCTGTGTCCCCCTCCGTGCCGGTGCAGTATAGTCATCTCACCGGACCTCTAGTTGGGGCCAAACCAGAGAAGTTTGATGTTTACTAGTTTATTGGTCCCCTTTGCATTTTGCGCCAAGTTTTGCGCCAAAACCTAAACCTAAACCCTAAACCCTAAACCCTAAACCCTAATAAAGTGTTAATGCATGCAAACAAAAATGTTGTGTAAGTCACATTACAAAAACCAAATAACCCCAAAACACTTAGGCATGTTGCATTAACTCCCTCCTTGTTTCTTATTTCGTGACATATCAACCAATGAGAGATGTGGGCCGTGCATGCTTTCAATGACTTGAGACTACCAAACATGACATGCCGTGTTTAGTTCATTGCATGTAATTCTATTAGTACTCTACTACCTCCGTCCTGGTTTACTGGTCCCCTTTGTAGTTTGTGTCAAATTTTGACTAAGGATTTAACTAATAAAATGTTAATGCATGTCAAAAAAATTATCTCATTGGATTCGTATTTGAACATAGTTTTCAAAAATATAATGTTTGGTAACATGCGTAAACATTTTGTTAGTTTAATCTATGGTCAAAATTTGACACGAAATACAATGAGGACCAATAAACACGGGCATCATGTGCGTAGATGCCCGTGCATTGCACGGAACACCAAGATTGGGGGTGGATGGCTCCGGCAGCGGCCATCGTGCCAGATTTTTCCACGGCCTTCTAGATGTGGTGGGGAGAAGATAAGGCTGATTGTGAGAGACAAGGAGTTGTTTGTAAATAGGGAACAAGTGCAGGCATCTTTTTGTAGAAATGGTGAAGCTTGGTTTGTATGCGTCAGATCTAGATCCAATGACTATTGGTGAAAGATGGGAGGCACAACATCATCACCAACTCAGGACCTGTTTGATTCGCAGGATTTTGAAAACGCAGGAATAGGACACGGCAATATTACAAGTTTCAAACTGATATTACAAATGTTAGGAGTAATGCTGCACCTAGGAAGAGGGAATTACTAGGAAGTTTACGTAAGAACTTTTGTTACTTTAGGTAGATGCAACATTATCATACAAACTAAAATCCACCTGACAAGTCACTAATGGGCAAATAAGTTTTCGAGTCTTTGGCCACTTGATGTTTCAAAAACAAATTCAGCTTCTACGGAGACTTTGTCATTTAGGCTTAGTCGCTTGCGGTGATCAGCACGTCATTCATTGTTGCGCCAGAGAACGCCAAACCTCATTACCTTGAGCACACTTGCCTCCAGAACAAAGAACCTGGCCAATTTAATCTCATATGTGCTGCCTCGGTAGTCGATCAAATCAATTTATGTAAGATGGAGATCAAGGCATTCGATGAGATTGTTATAGTGCAGCACATTTTTCACTTTCGGGTCTTTTTTTATCTGCAAAAGAAGAGAACATATTAGAGCAGCTGGCTGCATAAGATTGCCGTGTCATCAAGAGGTACCAATATCATTCTCTCATACGATAGGGTTGGTTGGCTAGTGACATTTTTTCACTCTCTCTCTCTCTCTCTCTCTCTCTCTCTCTCTCTTTCTGTTTCCTCTCATTTAACTAGGAGCACGTGAAGAGCTTGGGCATTTGTTGCCTTCCACTATGTGGCCGATGCCATATTTCACAAAAGTATGCCACATAATATGCTTGATGTCAAATCAAAAGATTTTGGCACCGCTCTCGCGATGTGAGAGAGTTGGCACCACTGTGCACACAGACCCACATGTATAAACAAATCAATCAAACCAACTACACCAGCCTCTCACTCTCCCAAACAAGTGTTTTTTTATTGCCTCAGTCCTCTCTCTCTCTCCCACGCAGTGTTTTTTCATTGCATGAGTTAATTTGGCACCGGAGCAAAGTAGGTGATCCAGATTGGGGCACCAGGTGAGAAATGGAGGGGCATCAATGCCAAATGCATCACAAGTGAATTTGGAACATGTTTTGGCCTACATAGCCCACTTTTGTACTCCCTCCGTCCCAAAATTCTTGTCTTAAATTTGTCTAAATACGGATGTATCTAGTTACATTTTAGTGTTAGATACATCCGTATCTAAACAAATGTAAGACAAGAATTTTGGGACGGAGGGAATACTACCTCGTATTTAGTATAAAATTTTGACCATAGATTTACCTAAGAAAATGCCAATGCATGTCACTAAAAATTACACCATTTGAAATTATGTTCAAATACGAAACCAACGATATAGTTCTTAGTGACATGCATTAACATTTTGTCAGTTAAATCTATGGTCAAATTTTGATACTACAAAATTGGAAGAGTAAACCAGGACGGAGGTAGTACTTGCTCTTAGGGTAACCATAGAGTTACTGGAGTAGTCTAAGTTACTTTCCACTATGGCTAGCCTAGGCTACTATAGTAGTACAGCATAAAAACGATGCAGGTGATCACGTGAGAAAAAATACTAAAAACATTTCTTTCGTGCAGTGCGTAGATGCAGTTTTGAACACTACACTTGTCATCGTAATTTGGGAAAATACGAAAAAATTGAGCTACGGTGTGATTACCGTTTACTTATAGGAAAGAAGTTTCACCTCGATGAGTAGCTTCTCCGTGCACGGAAAGCATGTAAGGAATCCAACAACTTGACCCAGATTGGGGCCGATAGATTTTAGTGCTAAGATCTTCACTGTGCGCATGGACTGGGTCAAGCTTGTGGGAATAGTTTTCTGTAAGACGGTCGTAAATACATCAAGAAGAAATTTAAAAATGTGAATTTCAAGAAGACGGAGAAGAAGATGAGTGTTGTACCTGAACGATTACGGATCCAATAAAGAGTTCGGAGAATTTGGGAGACGAGTACACCAACGATGTCAATTTCGGCGCGTCAATGACCCTGATTTTTGTTGGACCTTCTAGATCCGATACAAGCAATCTCTCAAGGAAAGGCGCATTCTTAATGACCATAACGTGGAATAGCTGGAATGATCTCTTCCCAATTGATGTCTTGTTGCGGGGCCAGCAAGACACATAAATCCATCGAAGATTCATCGAGGTGATGAGGAGGCTAATGAACCCGTGGATCTTCTCAAGACAAAGGTACTCGAGTGCAGTACAGCTGCGGAGCAGGTGCTCCATAGCCTTCTTCGAGATGACAACATCGAAGAGGTCGAGCTACTTGAGTTGAGGGAGAAGAAGGGCGGGCGCGACATTAATCCGGGGAAGATAGCAGGAGCTGAAGCTGGCGCGGTGCAGCGTTGGCGTGAGGCGGAGCGTGCATGGCGGCAGAGAGCGACATCGTCCAGCTTCAAAGCTGAGCTCCTCGAGCTGATCTAGGGCGGGGGATAAGAACCACTCGTCGAACTTGGGTTGGACCTTGCAGTTGGTACTGAACATGCGGATGTCAAGGCGTCTGGCTGGCCCAGGGTGCGATGAAAGGATCTTTGAGACTGCGTCCATGCGTTTGCAATCCCCGTCGCAGAGGCAGCTGCCGACGGTGAGGTTGAGGGGGACGCAGCGCCAGAGGGGGCGCCACTGCCGGGAGAGCAGGGCAGTCTGCACTGCAGATTTGGTGGGGAGGATGCCGATAATGACGAGCAGCATGCCGTTGGGGAGGCTGCTGATGAAGTCCAGGCTCGCCGGATGCGGTTTTGGCTCGAGTCGCCTCTGCTTGTTGGCTGCCTCGCCGTCCATCTTAACCGGCAGCGACGCCGGTGTACACGTGTGCTGGTGTGTGTTGTGTGCTGGGTGTACACAAGTGCGTCCTTCTGTGCATGCCGCCGCGCAGTGGTGAATTGTGCGCGAGTGTGTCCTTCACACGCAAGAAGTTTGTCCTCAATGCGCCCTCAATTTACTAGCGCGCGGGGTGCTAGCCCGAGTGGTTTCGACTTTGTTTACTTCACCGCGTGTTAGATGGGCCTCTAGTTTACTTATTTTCACCCACTGCCACATGGGCCAGCACACCAAGATACAGAACACGAGCTGACAACGCAGCATGTGGATTGGTTGACCAGTCAACTAAACAATATACGGAGATATACGCTGACACAATGAGCATATAATCCATCAGTATAGAGAGTTCGAGTGAGAGGGGAGGCCCGTGAGAGATAGCAGAGAGAGAGAGAGAGAGAGAGAGAGAAAGAGCTACTCCCTCCGTTCGATAATGTAGTTACAACATTTTTTTAAGTCAAACTCTTGAAACTTTGACCAAGTTTATAAAGAAATTACTTATATCTACAATACAAAAGATAAATGATATTATGAAGTAAGTACATGTTGTGATGAATCTAATGATCATTCCAGATGTAAATGTTTTTCTCCACATATACATGGTCAAACTTTTCTGAGGTTTGACTTTTCAAAACATCCATATGCTTATGGACGTGACAGAGTCCCTAACGAGAGAGAGAGAGAGAGAGAGAGAGATAGAGAGAGAGAAGTGTGTGTGCGTGTGTGAAAGAGACATGGACAACACACGATAAAAGTAGAGAAAAAGCGTGCGTGTCTTATGCAAACATATCACACATGCATCTTCAACAACGGAGGCAATGTGAGGAGATAGTGTGTGGTTGTTTGGAACCGAGAGAGGAATACCCCTAGCACGTGGCCAAGAGGGGTCTGACAAACAAGGAAGAGAGGTCGAGAGAGACGTACGGAGAAAATGCAGACATGGGGAGGAGAGAGTGTATGTTTGTCATAGAGAGGTCCCCTGGAGATCGTGATGGGACTACATGGGTGGGAGATCGAGTGACAAGGTGTGTGCGCGATAGAAGATGCCTCGAGAGATATCGAGATAGACGTATGGATGGAAGGAGACAATACGTGTGTTCCTGATGGCTAGTAAGAGATAATCATACTTAGGAGGGGGGAGTGCTTGCGCCTATGGCCCTGTTTGGACACTCTAACTCAGTTAGAGGTTAGAGTTAGATTCATAACCTGAACTAACCCTGAACTAACTCTAAGTAAAGAGGTGTTTGGATGGCAGGGTTAGATGGAGCGCGGATACGGTGAGGCACCTTCACGGGCGGTGCGAGAGGGAGGGAGGGAGAGGACGAGAAGCTTCGAGGAAGTGGGGAGGGATCTGTTGCGGGGAGAGCGAGAGAAAAAAGTGTTTATTAGTGGTCCCGAGAAGAACTAACCCAAATAAGCACCTCTTGGATGGGTTAGTTTTTTGGATGGATTAGATGCATCTAACCTAAACTAACCGTCCTGTTTGGATCTTTTTGGGTTAGTTGACTCCAAACTAACCCAAACTAACTCTAACCCATGGATCCAAATAGAGCCTATGATGGAGTGAGGGATTATGGTACTTAGGGGGGTGCGTGTCAAATGGAGAGAGAAGAAGGGCGGAGAGTGTTGGATGGTGGTCGCACACGAATATGTCACCGTGTACCCTCGATGCCGGGGGTGGTGCACCGCAGCTCACGTCGAAGGAGACCCGCCGAAAGCGCGGTACGCAAGACAATCCGGCGGGTGCTTTTGTAGACCCGAAATCCCACACGCCCGGGAAGGACCCCGTCAGGGCGCGCGGAGGCTATGGGTTGCTCTAGGTCGACCTGATCGCCCCTAGGGCCTCGAGGTTCGCCGCCTTGCAATGGAGAAGAACGAACGAAGAACGACAAGAAGAAGAACTAGGGTTAAGGATAAAAGATAAAAGATAAAAAGTGGTAGATGAATTGATCGATTGTGTGTTGTTCAATCGGCCATCACCCCTCAGGTATACAAGAGGCGGCTGGACTTCTCGTGCAAGGAAAAGGCTTGTATTGACGTCCAAAACCCTAGTCAAATTCGGATTGGTTTTGTCCGAACTTTCCAAAACTGTTCGGTTTAAACTGGCTGCACCTTGCGGGTAACTTTTGAGGTGGTAAACGACCTAGGATGGAAACGAGCTCAAAAGCAATCTTGACCGTTTCGACGAGGCGAACAACTTTTATGTTGAACGTTTTTTGATTAGAGTTAATCTTGAGGGTCAAATCGCTCGTACAACACAGGCTGTTATTCGCGCTACCCATCAGATAGGGTGTCTGGTGGGGCGCGCCACTTTTGGCTCGTGATAGTGCTGTATTCGGATAGCTCTAACTTTTGCATACAAACTCGGATTGGAACGATTCTTATATCAAAATCGATCGTTTCGACGAGACGAAGACAATCCATGTAGATCATTTTTCCATACGAGGTAGTCTTGGGGGCGTAATGTGCCGAATAGTATTCTGAATACAAAATCTCAGTATTTCGAACACAACTTCGGCCTTCGAGATGAGATCAAATGGCGCTGGCCCAAACTTCAAAGATGTTCGTATTGACAATACAAAACTTTTTCATGTGGAACAGTTCTCCATTTGAGGCCATTTTAAATAAGTCCTTGACTGTGCCAAAATCTGATGTCAACACATGCCCCCCTGTTTTTCGGCAAAGCCTGTGTGCCGAAAAATAACTTGCACATAGCTTGCTCTAAGGACAATGTCAACACTCCATCGACCATTTTGGTATATTCTTAGGATGATAAGTTTATATCGGCCATTGCTTGTGTGAATATTTTGACGCAAGCTTGGGTGAAACTTTCTCAGCTTCCTTAACAATCCGATGATAAAGTCCCATAGATATGTATCTCAAGGTCATCCTCGGAACCATATTATTCACCCTTTTGCTAGGATTTTGCTGATAATCAATAATAAACTTTCTCCAATCCTTATTTTCGCCTGTATAAGAAAAATTCATTAGTGGCCGAAGCAGTGGACTTCGGTTCGGCCTTACCTATTCTGACGAGACTAAGCATCGGCTATTGATAGAAATGCAACACACCATGATTAACATAGTAGCCGGATGCTTGCTGTGCCAACTCTTTCAAATTGTCATGTCTAGAAATATGAACAATTTTATAGCAACCCAAGGTAATTTTGCATCTAGACATACCTTAAGATAAACTATAAGTGACTCGTCAAAACATTGATAACCCTTGGATATTTGTTGCACTACTTATAACGAATCACTGAAAGCCTCAATCTGTATAGCACCTATAGCAACCAAAAGCTCCAAACCGAATAAATTTCATATTCGGCTTTGATTATTGTGTAAAAATATTTTAAGTGGCATAAGGCTTGTTTTGGTCTCCAATTGAACTAATGACGATGTTAGGATACTACACCGGCCATGCTTTGACATATTCTTAGGGCAATAGATAAATATCAGCCATTAACATGAGGTCCATGTAGAATTCACCCACCAAAGTATGTATAGCCGAAATAAACAAATAAAATAGGAATAAAATATTTCGGCCCCTTTGTATTAGCAACGATGTAACTAACCAAATGTATGGTAATTTGGTAATACTCTCTCATGATATAGAAAATTATGTTGCATCCATGGATCAAAATAAATCAATGGAGGGTAATTGATCATACCTAGGGATGAATTCCATGGCAAAGGCATCAACGACATGGTTGAAGAAAATGGATGATGTGCTAACCGAAGATCTTGATGTTGTGATGCGCACCTTCGGCTTAATTGTTTGTTGCTTTCATTATTTTCCTTCTTCACTTTTATTGTACTTGTTGCAATAGAAGCATGCACATCATTTTTATGTTGATTGATCTTCTTGGGAACCCATGCCATGTTCTTCTTTTTCAGCTCTTGTGCACTAAGATTTTGTAATTTTTTCTTTTGCCAATATGATAAACCGAGTGGGCATCTCGGCTGTGATTTTGTTTCAACCAATGGCAACTCTTTTTGGGCCTTGTGCACCCTCAACTTCTTTTCTTCAGATTTGGCACTCTGATTTTTATCAATTGATTGCTTCACTTCTTTGCCTTTTGTAGTCAATGTCAACACTTTAATTGGCTCTTTGTTATTTGAGATCAAATCTGAAGCAGCACACTTACGACCATCTCTTTTCACGTGGTAAACTTGCTTTACCACCTCTTTCTTCTTTCTTGAGCTCTGGACCGATTCCTTATGATTGAAACGGTCTTTGACGCGTGATTGTTCAAATGTTGATCTCCTTGGAGCAGCATAGTATTGGTGAGATGGTCTAGAATAAGATGGAGAATGTACCCTTGTATCATACCTGTCCCATGATGAATATGTATCTATATGAGCATAGGGAGGTATCCACGGCATTGGCATCGGCGGCCCAAAATAAGGATATGAATATGTTGCATTAAAATTATCACTTTGCCAATACGGATCCTCATATTTGCGCCTTGGGGGTGATCTTGGTTTCTTTGCATGATTTGGCCGATAAGCATTCTTCTCTTCACTCTTCTTTTGATATTTATCCAATAGTTCAGCAAAGGTGATTTTTGATCTCTTACACTTGCGCTTATTCCGCCTTTGTTTTCTTTTGGTTTGCTTTCATCGATCATTAGATTTGCTTGCTGCCCCCCAGTCCTTGGCGTCTCCATTGTAGCTTCGATGGAACTCCCGCCCTCATGATTATGCTCGTTATGCTCTTCAATAACTTCTTTACTTGAAAGCTTGATCCCATCACCTGCAGCTTTTACATTCTTTTTAAATGGATCGGCTTGAAGCAGTTGATGTAAAAACTTTTTGCCATCGGGACCAATCGGAATAGACTGGTCATCTCTTGGTGTTTCAACAAACTTCAATCGTCCTTTTTCAATGGCCGATTTAACCATTTGACGAAACATGTTGCAATCCTCAAAATTATGCTTGGACGAATTATGCAACTTACAATACATTCGTTCTTGGATTGATGACTTAACATGGTGATCAAGAATTGAAATGTAATTATTTTTCAGCAACAAATCAAATATTTTATCACACATGCTTGAATTGAAAGTATACTTCTTGTTTCCTAGCTGATCTTGCTGTTTGAACGGCTTTGGAGATAAGCAAACGAATGGTTCAGATTTGGAATCTCCCCATTCGGCTATGCATTGTGTTTTCCACTCTATCTCCGATGTCTTTGGATATGATATTATATTAGCATCGGTTTTCTCAATAGAATTTAACCATGGCTTTAAATTTCTGAAACGAAGATATTTAGAACATACATGTCTCAGATGAGACCAAGTGTAAGCCAAGTAAGAAATAAGCAAAGCTACCCAACTAGATATGAACTTTAGAGAAAGCAACGGGAAAAACTTTGGCTGTAACAATAAGTCATTATCGGTCTTTATAAATGGCGCAATGTGTTGACCGATATGTTCCATAACAAGTTTATTGCTAACAAGTAAATTACCCTTCTTCATTGGTCTTTCAAAATTAATTATGAGAATATTTCTTATAGATGCATCAATAATGAAGTTGCGACCAAATCTGAAAATAGGCAAATTACTCTCTATGCATACCTCTTCAAATATGTTGGGAGAGCATGATGGTGGTGCCACTTGAAGAACATCTTGCTCCATCTTTGGATGGCTCCCCAACACCTTGTCATCATCTTTTTCTTGATTCAGTGCATCATTGCTTTGAAGATCCATGTTAGCCGAACTTTGTTCGGCTACTTGTTCTTGTCCTTGAGGCTTGTCAATTTCTATGGCACGAAACTCATAGGGCAGGAAGTAGGTTCCATTGACTTCGGAAAAATCAAGTATGGTTGCTTTGCTATGCTTTCCATGCCCTTTCTCAATAATGCTTGCCTCTTTGGATTTGATGGTCTCAGAATATATACTACTTGATTCGGCTTTTCTAATAACCGAATTTTCTTTGTTACCTGAATCAACAACTTTATCTTTTTGAATTTGCAAGGCTTCTCGCACTCGTCTAATTTTAGCCCACATCTCAGCTTGGCGAGCTTTAAAATTTTTCATCTCAATTTCCATCCACTCGTCATGAGATTGCCCCCTAATACTTTGAGACTCTTTCGGCAATGAGGTGCCGAAACTTTGCGATTTTTTAGGTGGTACACTGGATGGTACAGCACTGGGCGACTGCATCATCTGCACAATTCTAGCTTTTACAGCAGCAAAATCATGAGGCTTCCCGCCTTCTATTAGTTCCTGGCGAATAGAGTTGCACAAATCCCAAGAGAATGTAAGCTTGTTCTCAATTACCCAGTCTAGATATGGTTGCCCCCCAATGCTTTTAGACTCTTTCGGCAATGAGATGTCGCCAAAATTCTGTAATTGTGTAGGGGGGACATGATATGCCACGGTAGTAGGTGAAGGCATTTGTGCTCCTGCAGAAGTTTCACTTATTCGGCCATGACCATGAAGGTGCTGAGCCGAATTATGGACATCAAAAGTTGCGTATGGTGCCAAAAAATTAGTAGCATTAGGCGTAGCATATGATGTTTGAGGGCAATTGGCCAAATAACTAGTAGTAACATGGCCAATTCCCCTCTCCACCGGCACGTTTGGATTAGCGTACTGCAAGTTATTTGCCAATAAATAAAAACTTGAAACACTTTGTTGCATACCATTGGAAGTTCCTACATAGGGTGTCTCAACTTGATTAACCGAACTCATCATGTTATTCATCAGCATATAAATTTGTGGGGTTGCCGATGCATGGGAGTTGGGATACATATGTTGCATGTTGCTAAAATTATATGAAGTAGAATCATGGAGATTTTGTTGCATCGGCCCTTGCACATAATTAGATGCATGATTGATAAAGCTAGGGCTAGCCGATACATTATGCTCATTAGATGATCTAGCAACAACATATGCATTATTTGCATCTACATATGTGAATTGTGTATTCATATTACCTTTGTAGATTGCAAACCCTAGATGACGATCTCTTCGTAGCAAGAACGGGCCGGAGACCGTTCAAAGCTTCTTCCCCAATGGAGTCGCCAAAAAGTGTGTTCGCACACGAATACGTCACCGTGTACCCTCGACGCCGGGGGTGGTGCACCGCAGCTCACGTCGAAGGAGACCCGCCGGAAGCGCGGTACGCAAGACAATCCGGCGGGTGCTTTTGTAGACCCGAAATCCCACACGCCCGGGAAGGACCCCGTCAGGGCGCGCGGAGGCTATGGGTTGCCCTAGGTCTATCTGATCACCCCTAGGGCCTCGAGGTTCGCCGCTCTGCAATGGAGAAGAACGAACGAAGAACGAGAAGAAGAAGAACTAGGGTTAAGGATAAAAGATAAAAGATAAAAAGTGGTAGATGAATTGATCGATTGTGTGTTGTTCAATCGGCCATCACCCCTCAGGTATATAAGAGGCGGCTGGACTTCCCGTTCAAGGAAAAGTCTTGGATTCACGTCCAAAACCCTAGTCAAATTCGGATTGGTTTTGTCCGAACTTTCCAAAACTGTTCGGTTTAAACTGGCTGCACCTTGCGGGTAACTTTTGAGGTGGTAAACAACCTCGCATGGAAACGAGCCTAAAAGCAATATTGACCGTTTCGACGAGGCGAACAACTTTTATGTTGAACGTTTTTTGATTAGAGTTAATCTTGAGGGTCAAATCGCTCGTACAACACAGGCTGTTATTCGCGCTACCCATCAGATAGGGTGTCTGGTGGGGCGCGCCACTTTTGGCTCGTCATAGTGCTGTATTCGGATGGCTCTAACTTTTGCATACGAACTTGGATTTGAACGATTCTTATATCAAAATCGATCGTTTCGACGAGACGAAGACAATCCATGTAGATCATTTTTCCATACGAGGCAGTCTTGGCGGCGTAATGTGCCGAATAGTGTTCTGAATACAAAATCTCAGTATTTCGAACACAACATCGGCCTTCGGGATGAGATCAAATGGCGATGGCCCAAACTTCAAAGATGTTCGTATCGACAATACGAAACTTTTTCATATAGAACACTTCTCCATTTGAGGCCATTTTAAATAAGTCCTTGACTGTGCCAAAATCTGATGTCAACAGATGGGTCTATATGTATAGCGCGAGCGAGACATGTGTATGTGTGAACCAGGGAGATATAAGGCCAGTTTGGCTTGCATCGTGAGCATCTTTTGCGTGGCCTGGGGTTGTGGTTGGCTTTCATGCACGCTTGTTTGGTTGCTACCCTGTGAAAAAGAAAGCCCGCCTGGGCTGGGTTCCCTTGCATTTAAATTAGCCTGGCTGAACTCCAGACACTGCAAGTAGCGTGGCCCAAGCGACCGATTTCGAATGCCTGGCCGTGCCTGGTCGTGCAGCCACGAGGCTAACAATAACATGGATGGATATTAGCATTAAATAATTGATGCATGGATTGATTGATGGGACGTTGATGCTTTGCCTAGCCCAGGCATGAACCAAACGCTTCAGCACCACACAAGCCTGGCCAGGCAGAAATATTTTACATCTCACGTCCACACCAGGCAGTACCGGCCATCAAGGCATGAGGGTCAGGTCACGAACCAAACTGACCAATAAAGTTTGAGAGAGATTGAAGAGCCCCGATAAGGCTGAGTGGTGCGTCAGATAGCCGAGAGGGGGAAAGAGATATTCCATCCGCTCGATAATGCAGTGCATGTAAATTTTTTAGAAGTCAAACTTTGGAAACTTTGATCAGGTTTACGCAAATGTTATTTATATCTACAATACCGAAGATACATCATACAAAACTACATCTCATGGTGAATCTAATGGTATATGTTTGACGTACTAGATGTAATTCTTTTTCTCCACGTACATGGTCAAACTTTGTGATGTTTGACTTTTCAATAAATCTATATGCTATGGACGGAGGAGAGTGCCTCAGTCAAGACAGATCAAGTGCGTGTGAAGGAGAATGAGTAAGTGTGCAAAAAGAGTATGTGTGTGAAAGAGAAAGTGACAACAAACGATAAATTAGAGAGAGAGAGTGTTTTTTCATTTCTTATGCGAACATATCACGCATGCATCTCTGAGATGGAAAAGCGAGGCGAGGAGATACACGAAGATAGCTAGTGTGTGATTGTTTGCAACGGAGAGAGACACCCCTGTAGCACATGTCCAATATAGGTCTGGCCAACAAGGAAAAAAGATCGAGAGGGACACATGGATGGCATGGACGCATGGGGAGGGAGAGAGGGTGTGTTTGTGATAGAGAGATCCCCTCGAGATCGTGAGGGGACTATATGGGTGGGAGATCGAGGGAGTGCATGTGCGATAGAAAGATGCCCCGAGAGAAATTGAGATAGACCATGCACATGTTTGTGATGGAGACTAAGATTAGCTAGTCATATACATATAGGGGGGACTGCGTGTGCCTACAATTGAGTGAGAGACCATCATACTTGGCTAGCTGGGCATGAGATTGTGTGTGTGTGTGCGCGCGCGTGTGAGATGGAGAGAGAATGAGGGAGAGAGATCGAGTTTTAGATGGGCCTATCGAGTGCGAGTGAGATATGCATGTGTATGTGTGACCCAGGTGGATGGAGAGTTTTAGAGAGGGGGGGAAGAGCTCCGAGACGACATAGTGGTGCGTGAGAGAGTTACGGGCAAAGAGCCAAGGAATTTGTGTGCGTACGATGAGTGCACCCAAGATATCTAGCTTGGACTAGCAAGAGTATCATACATAGTGTGTGAGAGAGACCTATAGATGGTGTATATATGAATGCGAACTAGAAAGACCCC
>NC_041387.1:126807518-126808594 GCF_002162155.2 Triticum dicoccoides
AGAGAGAGAGAGAGAGAGAGAGAGAGAGAGAGAGATGGAGAGAAAGGGAGAGGGACCAACAAGGTTTTTGTGTCGGATGCGTGCGACAGAATTGAAGATTGTCAGCGAGAGAGTGAGTGAGTGAGAGAGAGAGAGAGAACAGGAGTCCGGGAGAGGGGGAGGTCGCGTTTTATGCATCAAAGACTGATATAAACCATGTTTTGATATAAACTTGCATTCAAATATTTAAATTGGAGAACATGTTGTCTGCAATCCACACATGAACGGATATATGCGTATATCAAACAAGTTCATTAATTAGACTTTCAACATGTTCATGAAGTACTATAATACTGTACAACATGCTACTCGATTGAGGTGTTCAATTTTGGATTTAGTTCACTATTTTGACCTACTGAAGGAGCTAGTTCATTGAATCAAGATATTTCATTTGGGGTTTGATTCGCGTTTTTGAGTGGGTCAACTATTTGTCATATAGTAAATCGCTAGCAACGAGCATGTAAAAACGCATTACTCCCGAGCATCATCTCTCCATCTAAAAAAGAAGTGGCAAGCTAATATTTCAAAATTTGATTCGAATCGACTTGGTAAGGTTGACGTGGATGCTCGTTCTCCCAAAATTTGAACGAACCGTTAAACATCCTCTCTGCTCGGTGGAATTCGCCTGAGCAAATAAATGGGAGACACGAAATTACCGTCCTATGTGGGACACGCATCAATTGCCCCGTTGTACATCGAGGGTAGGTTCGTAACTTCATCCAAGCGCGCATTCTCCTCGACCGAAATGACATGTGCCGAATAATTCATAAACCATGGTCGGCAAAATACGCTCTCCTCGCCCGAAATAGCTCGCGCCCACTATTTAAAAACACGCTCTCCTCGCCCGAAATCGCTCGCGCCCACTATAGTTCAAAACACGCCCTCCTCGCTCGAAATCGCTCCCGCCCACTATTTGTGGAGAAGCAGAGTTACTCTACTATCCCCGACCCTCAGTACACAGACCCAAGCCGAGAACCCTATAGGCAAGGGTAGAACTGTAACTCCCCCTCACATTTTAGACAAATGCGTCCGTAAGA
>NC_041387.1:126808930-126892995 GCF_002162155.2 Triticum dicoccoides
TTCTCCCCGGGAAGCTCCCTTCTCCCGAGCCGCGAAACCTCAGCCCCACCTCCATGGCCCCCCCACCGCACCAATTTCACAGCCGCCCTCCTCCCTAATGCCGGAGACGCTGTCCAATTGCCGTCGTGCACTGGGCCGTGTGCCTCTTACTCCGTGCTGCTGGTGCTGCCTCGACGACGGCCGCGTGAACCGTACCGGAGCCGACTCACCCACGCCGTTGTTCACGGCGCCGAAGCGGCTCCAACTTCGGATCCGTCCAGAGTCCTGGCGCTGCTTCCGCGTAGCCGTCGACCGTCACGACATCGCTCTTTCCCTGCCGCCGGTCGCCACCGCAACCGCGCCGGCCTCACCGACTCGGCAGCTGGACCTGCCTACTTGAGCATGCCGCCAGATAGGTCGCACCCTCATCTCAAATCACTTTATTTAGGCGTCAGTTGTCTGAATTTTTATTCTGGGCCAATCGATTCCCAATGGGAAGCATCACCCCTCGAGGCGGCGGAGCTCCTAGGCTGCCGGTTGGCTGGTGTCTAACGTAAGGGTGCAGGGCCGCAAGTTCGCCACGGAAGCAGCGCTTAGATGGCTATCTTTTAGAGTTGCGTGGGTTGAAGGTACTGCCGCCGCCGGATCTGGATGACGGGGAGTCTTTGTGGATTGGCCCGGGGGCGGCGCAACCACGGCAGTGCGGTGGGGCGGGGAGCGGGGTTTTGGCCCGGGCCACGGACGGCGGAGGCAGGCTGCTCTGCCATTGGTCACTGGCTCTTCAGGGAAGATTCCGAATAGTGTCAGCCGGGAGGCACAAGACGGCCATCAAGCCATCCAGCGTAGATCGGACAGTACCAAAATAAAATAAAATCGCGTGACCCTAATTTAGTCTTTAGTCAACAGACGTGTGACCACTCTCGTACCTTGTTGTTGATCTCTTAGTGTATTTCTTCATATCAAAGAGATATGTCGTTCTTAACATTATGCGTTATCTGCATCTTCAGACACACCGTCTTCCGACTCACCGCAGCTGCTCCAACAAGGGAAGCATACACCAGAAGGGAGATACAGTCCGCACTCAACAGTTCCCTGCATCGAATGCGCGTGCCCGACATGGACAGCCACAACAACTGCAGGGCCATCGACAAGTCAGCACATGATGCTCACTCCTATGGATGGCAGCCAGATAGGTTGTACCCTCATCTTACTTGTGTGCAACATTTATGGCTTTGTTATTCATCTAAGCACGGAAAATAGATCATCACATTTCACTGTATATTCATGTTGATCTCTTACGGGTCTTGTTCAGGAGTTCACGCTGTTTCATAGTTCAGCTAAGATACTTGTTCTTTAGGTAACGTTGTTCTATAGTTATCATCCATCAGCCAATGCTATCCCACAGGCTGGTGATTACAGTATTATACCACTTCTAGTATTACCTATGTTGTTCTTTAATACTTTTGTGTGCCATCTAGTTAATCTCGAGTACAAACGATACATATTCTGTAGCTTTCATCTGTGTTCTCCCTTTAGTTTATGAGACCTGTTGCTGCTAGTTAACCCCAGTCCTACTATTTATGTAGTCTCCTACAGGCACTCATTTACATAAATCTAACTACTAGTTGTCTTCCATGCATGTCAGATATAATTGCACACACTGATATATCCACAAGAACCTCACGGAGCAATGTAAAGGCCAATAAACTTGATGTCAATGATACCCAATATGATGGAACATATAAAGGCAGTTCTTCAGAAGACTTGCAGAAAGATGATGAATCCTCTTCACCCCACAAGGTCCTTGCGCTAACTTGGCCTGTGATATGGGTACAACATGCATATAATGTCCTGGAGTGTATCTACTCTGTTGCAATGCCATGTGCTTAGCATGCTGATCATGCATGTAAATATGTCATGCCTTCCTGTTTTTCAGTACCTATTCCATTCATGATAACATGTTTTCAAATTCAAGTACTGTCATTCTACTCTATCGCAATGCCATCTGCTTAATTTGGACATCATGCTTCTGAATATCTTATGCATTGTTATTCATCAGTATGTACTTCATCTGTCTTCCATACCATGTTTTTTTATATTGAAGTGTTGTTCTAGTGCTCTGTTGCAATGCCATCTTATTTTCCCAATCATACACGTGTATGTTGCCTTAGTTATTTCTGTACGTATTCCACTAGCATATAGTTTTACATTCAACTAGTGTTTTTTTGCTGTGTTGTCCTGTCGTATCCCTACCCCTTACACCATACTCCCTCCGTCCGGATTACATGTTGCCGAAATGGATAAAAAAGGATGTATCTAGAACTGAAATACGCCTAGACCCATCCATTTTTCCGGATGGAGGGAATACATGTCAATATCTCATGCCTTTCTATTCTTCAGTACCTATTCCATCTCTCTGCTGTCGCATGTTTTATAATTAAAGCACCATTCTTCTATACAAGGCATGCAAGGGGAAGGCGACTATGTTAGAATCTGAAGGGTTACAAACAAGGCCTTTGCAAAAGATCCAAACGTCAGGAGATAATAATACAACTCCAGTTTTTATAGATACTGCTCCAGCACAGAGAAACCCAACTCCTACTGATAATAAGCAAATTCCAGTGGCCAAAAAACTAGTCCGCTCCAGTCCAGCAAAAATATGTCAACTCAATTCTAAGAAGCGTGTGCGTATCCTTGCATCATGAAATTTTAGAGCATGCTGATCATATTTTCTACATGTTTCTTACCCATCTCTCTTTTAGAAAATAAGCTTAACAGATAGAAGAATTTCTGCAATGGTATCATTTATGAGGAAAGATTCTTGTAGGAATTATCTGTGCTCCAATGTAGATGTAAGTACCTGTGTATATCACTATATTTTTACATCAGCATGTATTTTGTTAATCGGCGTGAATCCAACCTTTATCTGATCTAAATTTAGTTGTAGAAAAATGCATGATTAAAGGCCACAATGTTGATTTTTGTAAGGAAAACTGCCTGGTAGTTTTGCATCCTGAGCTGCATGAGTGTACTATCTCATATCAGTGGGTTTGAATACTTTGGTTCTGCAGTGGGTTTTTTAGTGTTTTTTTACTGTGTTGTCCTGTCGTATCCCTAGCTCTTACATCATACTCCCTCCGTCCGGATTAAATGTCGCAAAAATGGATAAAACTGGATGTATCAAGAACTTAGATACGCCTAGACCCGTCCATTTATTTCCGGATGGAGGGAATACATGTCAATATGTCATGCCTTTCTATTCTTCAGTACATATTCCATCTCTGTTGTAGCATGTTTTATAACTGAATCACCATTCTTCTATATAAGGCATGCAAGGGGAAGACGGCTATGTTAGAATCTGAAGGGTTACAAACCAGGTCTTTGCAAAAGATCCAAACGCCAGGATATAATAAACCATATCCATTTTCCATAGATACTGCTCCAGCACAGAGAAACCCAACTCCCACTGATAATAAGCAGATTCCAGTGGCCAAAGAACTAGTCTGCTCCAGTCCAGCAAAAGAATTTCAACTCCATTCTAAGAAGCGTGTGCGTATCCTCGCATCATGAAATTTTATAGCATTCTGATCATATTTTCTACATGTTTCTTACCCATCTCTCTTTTAGAAAATAAGGTTAAACGATAGAAGACTTCCTCCATTGGGATCGTATTCGAGGAAAATATCTTGCGGGAATTCTCTGTGCTCCAATGCTGATGTAAGTACCTGTTGTATATCACTATATTTTTACATCAACATGTATTTTGTTAATCAGCGTGAATCTAACCTTTATCTGATCTAAAATTAGTTGTAGCAAAATGTTAAAGGCGCCAATTTTGATTTTTGTAAGGAAAACTGCCTGGTAGTTTTGCATACTGAGCTGCATGAATGTACTATCTCATATCACGCACATTACTGAATTGTA
Organism: Triticum dicoccoides; assembly: GCF_002162155.2. Lineage (NCBI taxonomy): Eukaryota > Viridiplantae > Streptophyta > Magnoliopsida > Poales > Poaceae > Triticum > Triticum dicoccoides. The sequence continues at coordinate 126,812,834 of NC_041387.1, forward strand.
GTGCTTCTCTGGTTGCCCATTCATTCATTGTGTCAATGTTGCTTTCGTACTACCTTACCTGGCTGATGATAGCTGTGCCATATTGTGTTAATTTGGTGTAGGCTAGTTGCCCAAACGTTTGTTGTGTCAATGTTGCTTTCCTATTATCTGACTTGGCCAATGATAGCAATGCTAGTGTGTTAATTTTGTGCAGGCTGCTGAAGATAAGAAGACAAACTCTGAAAACAGCAAGGCAACCCCATTGTTTCTTTCCAGTAAATCTAGGCCAGGTAATATGGCAATAACTCATGATTAATCTGTTTGGTTCCCGTCCTAATTTATGGTATGATGCAGTGGTCGAGACACTCTCCACTATCAATAATACAAGCATGCCAAAATCGCCATTTGAATCTGTTCAGTATCCTCTGTCTCGAATGCAACGGAATAAATGTATGTTTGTGAATCAATTAATGGCTGAAGCAATGATGGAAATGGTGGATGAATCAGAGGTGCAGAGTCGTGCGACACAACAATTGATCAATGTTTTCAGAGACAGTGTAGCAAAGCAGAAAGAACTTGCCCACATGCTTATGGGCGTCATCTGTGGTGAGGTTGCATATTGTGACATTGTAGATGGTTAGGTTCTGCTCATTTATTTGCACTGGCATCAATCTTTGATTGCCCAGTAGATGTAATTTCCTGTAATATATGCTGGATGTGCAACCTTATTCCCTGTATGCCATACCTTTGCTTGATCGGTTTTGGTCCTGTGCATAATTTCTCGTCGTAATGGGCTCAAATTATCTAATTTTGCCTAAAGACATGTACGAACTTTAGTGAGCCCATTAAGTTAATGGGTCGTTACTAGGCCGAAAGTTAATGGTCGGCCCTCTTACCTCCCGGGTCGTTAACATGCCGACATCGAAGCGGGCAACAGGTGGCCCCAATTTATTCCACGGGACGTTAACAGGCCGTTACTAAGTTTGGGCTACATATGGCCCAACTATACTATAGGCCTTTAGCAGGCTGAAAGAGACAGCGGGCTTGTACTGGACCATGAAGACCATGGGCCGCTAAGAGGCCAAAAGTCAGGTTGTATTGTAAATGGCCCAACTGTGTTGTGGGCCTTTAGCATGCCGAAAGAGAAACCGGGCTGGTATTGGACCATGAAGGGCATGGGCCGTTAAAAGGCCAAAACTAAGGTTCGACTACAAATGGCCCAACTCATTTATGGTCCGTTAACTGGCCGAAAGGCACACAGGGCCGGGAATTGGCCCAACATTTAAATGGGTCGCTAAAAGGCCAATACTCAGGTCCGACTACAAATGGCCCAACTGATTTATGGGCCGTCAACAGGCTGAAAGTGACACCAGGCCAGAAATTGGCCCAACACTTAAATGGGCCGCTAAAAGGCCGAAACTCAGGCCCGACAACAAATGGCCCATCAGATTTATGGGTCGTCAACAGGCTGAAAGACACACCGGGCCGGAAATTAGCCCAACATTTAATGGGTCGCTAAAAGGCCGAAAGATGTACATCCTGAAAATTGGCCCATCCATTAAATGGGCCGTTAACAGGCCGAAATCTCATCGGGCCGATATTGAGCCCAAATATATAGCGGGCTGTTAACGGGCTCGAACTGACGATGGGCTACAATGGTGTCAAATCTTTAACGGGCCATTGGTAGGCCGAATTGGCACATCTCGTATGGGCCGTGGGCTTAAATGGACCTGACACAAGTAGGCCTTATATGGGCTGGCCTGCTAATTTTTATTGGGCTGGCCTTTTCACAAGAATGGGCCTCTGTTGGGCCGTGCCACGTGTCGACGTATCATAGGCGCCTTCCGTCCAATGAGTGGATGACATCTGTCCCAACGATGAGCTGACACGTGTTTCCTCCAGCCAATGATGATTTTACACATGGAAAATCCCCATTGGTTGGGGCTGTTAATGGGTTATCGGATTCAAAACCCGACCCGATAGCTTAATGGGATTCCGTTACGGTGGATGCCACGTGTCGGTCACCCTTGACGAAAGCACTTCTGTGATGCGCGATTTATCATCATGGAAGTGGACACTTCCGTGATGATAATTTTGGTAATGTCATGGAACACTTCTACGACAGCACAGGTATGACTATCTTGACTCTGTCATAAATTTGTCATGGATGTACATGCATGACAAAAAACGTGACCTACTGTGACAAGCACGTATCATCACGGAAGTGTACTTTTTTTGTAGTGTACACTTGTACTCCCTCACTGACAAAATCAATTCTGAATTAGAAGGCCAATCATGTACTTGGTTTCACCAACTGGTGAGGAGAAAGAGAAACAGAGCATGAAGAGGAAGAAGAAGAAGAAGAAACAGTGCCAAGGCGATATTGCTGAAGCCAGATGCCTCAGTCGAGGCTATTGAAGGGCTCCGGTAACGACTACCTTACATGTGAGACAACCCTCCAGGGAGCCCTTCCACTTCTGTTGTCTCACTTAATTAATTAGGAGTACTTAAGTACCACTAATTTATTACTGCCTAATTTTTCCTATTGGAGTTAAACAAATCTTTAGTAGGACCCTATGTTGAATCATGTACGTGTGAATGTTTGTATATGGAGGTGAATCATGTGGTGGAGCAGGGAGGGAATATTATTAGTGTCATGACATAATAGTGCTATTGTTTTGCATGCCAATTTATTGCCATTGGTTCAATGAGGCAATGTTTTGCGTATTGTCCATCATGATTTTGATGCTACTGTTTGAGTAATATGCTAATGTCTTCCTATCCTTTCTCACTAAGCTAATGAAGGTTTCACCTTGTTCCTACTTGTGCAAACAGGGATCATGTTGTGCCAATCATACATTTTAGTGGAACTACACAAGACAATACAATGAACTGTATCCCAGCCAGTGCTTTAACTCTGCTGGAAGTTCTTGATAATCTTTCGATATAATCTCAGCATTGGTAAACAAGAGTGATTTCAACCATACATTTAAAGTGCACAAAAATATATACTATTGTGTGATTCCAGTGAGTGCTTTATCATCTCTTATGGGACTACATGAATAAGCTTTTTTTTCTCAGGTTGGTACGGGCCTAAGGCCTTCATCCATATTAGTTTGATGTCATCTCTATTTGTATCGTGCTACTGTCATGAGAAACTCCTTTATCTTTGCACTTTTAAGTTTTGCAACCTATGATAAATGGCAATGCTTTGAGTGTTGAGTTGAGCTAATTGGCACTGATTAAATAAACTAATACCTCTCTTTAAGCAAGACTACTATGTTGCTAACTGTACCCATTAAGATAATGAGGGTGCTTCTATTTGTTAGTGTATGTTTCATCAACTAGTCCCACTATTACAGTAATCTCACTCTCTCAATATATGTGCCAACAGGGATGCTCGATTTTGGTGGAACTGCACAAAAACTTTGGGTGCTTCATTGCCTCGACAGCTTCCGTCCTTTCCTGTCAGTCACTAATCTCCGCTTGCTTTCTTCCTTTGCTGCCAGTCGCCTGGCTTATCTTGACTTCCAGTTAAAGGAAATAGTAATTGATATGCTACCTCACACAGGTTGGTACTGGTCTTTATCCTGATTATTGTGCCTGTCATATGTATTGGTAATTTGGTATTGTGCTACTGTTTGCCGATTTCATAAAGGAGTAATTTGGAGCCTGAACTCGCAGGCAAATCATTACATCGGGTGATTTCAGTAGAACTGCACAAAATGATCAGATGGACAGGTACTTATGCTGCTGCTATGTACTCCAAAGTTCACTCAGACAAGCATCGATGTTGACAAGAAGTGCCTATATTCATTCGAGTATCAACCAGCGTCAACCAATTGTCAAACTCCAAGTATTAGGAGAGTGAACGCCAAAAATATTGCTTGGTGCATAGCCCAGAAAAACACAGTCCAGTCTTTGGTCCCAACTTGTGCCTTTTGGTTATCGGCACATATGGTAGCGAACTATATGGCATGGAGTCTAAAGATTCCAGACAAGTTGGTTGACGCGTATATTCATCTGGCACTTAATCAGTCTGCATGCCAAGGATGCTCCATTTTATTTGAACTGCACAAAAAATTTGGGTGGTTCATTTTCTCAACCGCCTCCTTTCTCGTCTGCAATGTAGAATTTTGGCGAGATACAAGACCAAGATGAGCCAGTAAACTAGTTGGATGAAAGTAGTGGCCAAGTTGCTCAAACCTCCCTCGGCACGAGGCCACTATTTGAGGATAAACCTACAAGCAAAGTTCAGATTGTCTGTGCTGCCTCTTATGTACTCGAAAGTTTACTCGTACAAGAACTAATTTTAGCAAGAAGTACCTCGGATTGAACACCATTTACGAGTCTGTACCCTAGGTAATTAAAGTTCGTCCATGGATCATATTGGTTGTGATCTCAATCATTTGGATGCATAAACATACTGAACATGTGTATATCTGAATCTTTTTGTGAATTATGTATGAATATTGTCGTGTGATCTATCAATCATTTGGATGCATAGATATGCTGAGCTTGTGTATATATGAATCTTTTGAGTTGTTGATAGTGAATGTTGGCTATGAATATGAACATGTCCTGTGAACCTGAGTTTGATATGAATGTTTACCTTTTCTGTTGTATTTGTGTGTGAACTTGTTAGTATGCCTACTATGGGGTATAAAACGCAGGTCTCTTATAAAAGTAATGTTGTGTCCAATTTATTTTGAGCAATAACTCGCTAATTTCTTAATTATATATATATATAATGTGCCTCTCCGGTTTATTCTTTGATATTAATTGCTCCTTCTAACATAACATTATATATATAACGAGCCCACCTAATACGTGTATTTCAAGGAAGTGCAAATGGGCTGGGATTTCTTAGAAAATATAAATGGGCCTGATTGACGCGAAATTATTTGTTCACCCAGCCTAGCAAATGGACTATACATGCTAGAAAACATGGGTTAAATATATGCCACATTTTTGCAGGCTGACATGTGGGCCAATAGGTCGAAACCTACGCAGGGCGTTGTCAACTTGGTCAACAAATGATTGTGTCATCCACAGCCATTGGATTTATATCCAACGGCCCGCATGCACCTTTAATCTCTCGTCTTCTTCCTCCAGCGTCGTCGGGACCGCCTGGTCCGGCCTAGCGGCTCAGCTTAGCACGCATCGCTGCGATGCGCTACCCCACCGCTGGCCAGGCTATCCCTCCACCCCTTGACACCTCATGTTGTTCTCCATAGACTACAGCCCCACGCCGCAACAGAACCAGTTATAACCCTTCTCCTCCTCTCAATCTGTGACTCCACTGCCGCGTTTTCCCATCTCTGAGTCGTTCCCGTCCGGGGCCTCGCTGTCGTCCACCGCCTCGCTATGTTCGGTGCGGCATGGTCAACAAACGAGAGTCATCCAAAGAGGACTGTACGTGAAGAGCCTGACGGCTGGGACCCACGAGGTCCATGGTCGCACGCAAGGAAAGTTCCTCCTTATTAAGCTGAAAAAATGTTTCCTCCACCTGGCAGCTGGGACCCACCGGCTGTATCTTCGGACGGAAGGAAGTGCCTCCTTGTTTTGCGAAAAAAAATTCATCCTGTTGACAGCTGGGACCCGTCAGATTTGGTGACTGACTTGTGGGCCTACTAAGCGGACGTGTACGCACGGCTTTGTCAACTTAATCAACAAATGATTCTAGCAGCTGGACTGTTGGATGTTAATCCAACAGCCGTGCTCCTTCTTCAACCTATGTTCTTGCTCCTGTCTCCCGTGGGCGGCATCGCGGCTGTGCTGCCGCGCACCCCAACCAGTGAAGTTTCCCACTCTTCTCCATCTGTGACTGCACTGCCCCGTCTTCCCCATCTCCGGGTCGTTCCAGTCTGGGTGCGCTCGGCACGGTGTGGTCAACGTGGTCAACAACCCGATGACTGTACGTGAGAGGCTGACAGTGGGGACACACCACGCCCATGGACGCATGCATGCAACAGAACGCGGTGAGGTCAACGTGGTCAAGGAACGACTTCCATCAGAAGTATACTGTACGTGGAGAGTCTCAGCTGGGTCCACGGCCGCAGCAAGTAAGTGCCTCCTTATTACGCGGAAAATAATGATTCCTCCAGCTGACAGCATGGACCCACTAGACGGGCCACCGTATTTTGCGAAAAAACGTTTGCCCCCTGACTGCTGGGACCCACCTGACGGGCCACCGTATTTCACGAAAAAAACGTTCCCCCCGCTGTCAGCTCGGACCCACCGGAAGTGCCTCCTTATTTAGCACAAAAAAATAAATACTCCCCCTGCTAGCTGGGACCCACCTTGGTGGGAGGCTGACTTGTGGGCCTACTAAGTTAACGGGGACGAAGGGCTTTGTTAACTTAGTCAATATGAACGATTCTAGCTCCAGTGACCGTACGATGTCCATCCAACGGCCGTAGTGCTTCTTCAACCTCTGGTCTTCTTGCTCCAGTCGCCCAAACCAGCGCCGGTCGTGCCTCATGCTCCTGCCTCCCGTGGCCGGCTGTGCTGCCGTGGAGGCCTCACCGCCCCCTACTATTCCCACCGCTGGCCAGGCCCTGCGGCGAAGGCAGCCTCACACTGCAGCTGAACCAGTGAACCCTCGTACTCCTCTCCGCGTGGGCTTCCACTACCACGTCTTCCCCGGCTCCGCGTCGTCCCCTTCCTAGGCCTCGCCGTCGTCCACCGCCGTGGTGCTCTCCGTGCGGCGTGGTCAACGTGGTCAAGGAACGACTTCCATCGGAAGAGTACTGTACGTGGAGAGGCTGACAGCTGGGTCCACGGCCACAGCCCAGTTTTTTTGTGATTTGCCAAGTATGACGCTTTGTCAGGCCTCTTGGGCTGCAAATCTTTCAAGACGAGGAGAGCTTTCATTCGGCTGTCCGAGAAAATGGCCCATCAGTAATGAGAAATGGGTTGTACATTTTTAAAACACATCAAACCGACAATTAGATTCAAATATCTTTTTTTCATTTTGAGATTTTAAATTACATTAATTTTTATGTGTGGAGAATTTGTTGGATTTCATATTGTTATACATTTATTTTTAAAATCAGTTTGAATGTGAGTCGAAATTTCGGGATTAAAAACAGTTCGGACCGCACCGGAATATGCAAAATTTCGTATAATTTTTTAACCGTGGCCACGATATGGGCTGTAATGCTAACAAAAAGAATATGGGCTCCAAAAAACCTTAAGAATTAGCAAATGGGCTGTAAATTATTAGAAATAATGGCAGATGGGTTGTATGCTGTTTTCCACAGATTTGAGGCTTTCCTAAAAAAAGGTTCACGCACAAGCAGTGACTGTTGGATGGCCATCCAACGGCCGTCGTGCTTCTTCAATCTCTGCTCTTCCTGCTCCAGCCGCTCAAACAAGCACCGGCGGGACTGCCTGCTCCCTCCTCCCCGCGGCTGACTCTGCTGCCGTGCAGGCCTCACCGCCCCACCGTACTCCCATCGCTGGTCTAGCCATCCCTCTACTCACCCACACCTGCTGTTATTCTCTGGCGACGGCAGACGAACCAGTAAACCCTCGTACAGTCGTACTCCCTCCGCGTGGGAAACAACTGCCAAGTCTTCCCTGCCTCCATGTCATTTCCTTCCTAGGCCTCGCCGTCGTCCACCGCCCTGGTGCTCTCGGCGCGGCCTGGTCAACGTGTCAACGACCGACATGCATCTGAAGTGGACTGTACGTAGAGAGGCCGGCAGCTGGGTCCACGGCCGCACACAAGGAAATGCCTCCTTATTACGCGCAAAATAATGATTCCTCCACCTTACATCAGGGACCCACCGAAAGAGCCTCTGTATTTCACGAAAAAAACATTACCGCCACTGACAGCTTGGACCCACCAGATATATCTTTGCACGCAAGGAAGTGCCTCCTTATTACGCACAAAAAAATGAATACTTCACCTGTTAGCTGGGACCCGGTATAGTGGCAGGCTGACTTGTGGGCCTACTAAGTTGACGGGGACGGAGGGCTTTGTCAACTTAGTCAATATGCACTATTCTAGCTCCAGTGACCGTACGATATCCATCCAACGGCCATAGTGCTTCTTCAACCTCTGGTCTTCTTGCTCCAGCCGCCCAAACCAGCGCCGGTCGTGCCTCGTGCTCCTGCCTCCCGTGGCCGGCTGCGATGCGGCGGAGGCCTCACCGCCCCCTAGTACTCCCACCGCTGACCAGGCCATCCCTCTACTCACCCACACCCCCTATTATTCTCCGGCGACGGCAGCCTCACACCGCAGTGAACCAGTGAACCCTCGTACTCCTCTACGCGTGGGCATCCACTGCCGCATGTTCCCCGGCTCCGCGTCGTCCCCTTCCTAGGCCCCACTGTCGTCCACCGCCCTGGTGCTCTCGGCGCGGCGTGGTCAACGTGGTCAAGGAACGGCTTCCATTGGACGTGGACTGTACGTGGAGAGGCTGACAGCTTGGTCCACGACCGCAGCAAGGAAGTGCCTCCTTATTACATGCAAAATAATTATTCCTCCAACTGACAGCGGGGACCCACCGTACGGGCCACCGTATTTTGTGAAAAAATGATTTGCCCCCCTGACTGCTGGGACCCACCAGCTACATCTTCGCATGCAAGAAAGTGTGTCCGGGCAAAAAAAACGATTCACCCCCGTGACTGCTGGGACCCACCAGCTACATCTTCGCACGCAAGGAAGTGCGTCCGGGCCAAAAAACGATTCACCCCCTGACTACTGGGACCCACCAGCTACATGTTCGCACGCAAGGAAGTGCCTGACAGTCGGGACCCACCTGGTCGAAGCATACGTAGCATTGTCATTCTGGTCGCGAACGTGTACGTACATATATACTGGTCGATGTAGAGGCGCGCACGTGTCATAGTAGAGGCGCGTACGTGTCGTAGTAGAGGCGCGCACGTAGCATGTACACAACGTACAGCGGCCAGGATGCAAGAAAGAAAATACGGCCACGTACGTACATACGGGCGGGGTCTCGAACGCCTACTCGCGCATACGTACGGCCCGGGCTCGTGTACATGGCTGGGTCGGAACAGAGAAACAGAGTCGTCGTCGTGTTCATGGGGGGGCAACGGAATGCGTCGTATTCATGGGGAGGCAACGGAATGCGCCGTGTTCATCGAGAGGCAACGGAATGCATGGGAGCCAACCGGCTGGGTCGGAACGGAATGCGTGGTCGTGTTCATCGGGAGGGCTTGGACAGAACAGGCGATGGAAACGAGGCCTGGCGTACCGCACAACAGAGGAAACGGACCTCCTATGTTCGGAACGGGGTCCTGTTGATCGGGAGGGGTGTGGCGTACGCAAAACGGAGGAAACGGACCTCCTACGGTCGAAACGGGGGTCCTGTTGATCGAGAGGGGTGTGGCGTACCACAAAACGGACGAAACGGACCTCCTACGGTCGAAACGGGGGTCCTGTTCATCGAGAGGGGTGTGGCGTACCGCAAAACGGACGAAATGGACCTCCTACGGTCGAAACAGAGGTCCTGTTCATCGGGAGGGGTGTGGCGTACCGCAAAACGGGACTCCACGGGATATTGTTCATCTCCACCGTCGACCTCCTCCAGCCTCCACGGGCTCCTGTTCATCCAGCCTCCACCGTGCGCTACTCCACCGGCTCCTGTTCAACCACCCCTCCACGGGCACCCCTCCACCATCTACTATTCATCCAGCCCTCCACACCATGGGGTCCTGTTCAACCACCCCTCCACGGCCACCCCTCCACTGTCTACTGTTCATCCAGCCCTCCACACCACGGGGTCTTGTTCATCTAGAGGAAACGCCACCGCTCACTGTTCATCCACCCCCCCGCAACGCTCACTGTTCATCCAATCGATCGGCTTTAGTTTGCAGCAGTAGCGAAGGAATCGCTCGATCGGGTTCAGTTAACAGTCATCGATCGATCGCTCGGGTTCAGTAACGCGTAGCCTGTAGTGCAATCGGTCGGGTTCAGTTAGAGCCCAACGCCTCGCTCGGGTTCAGTTAGAGCCAACGCCTCCCACGTGTATGAGAGAAACGCGCATCGCTCGGCCCCCGACCTCCCACCATAACCGGCAACTCCCCAAAATTTTCCTCCCCCTCGCTTTTACCACGGTTTTTTCCGTCATGGACGGCCCAAAGAATGTCATGCAGCTGCGTCTCCAACCCGCCCAGGACGAAAAGCCCATTTTTTGTCATGATTTTTTGTCATAGAAGTAGGAGCCCACCACATCTATGATGATACCGGGTTTTGTCACAATCATCGTCATAGAAGTGTCATATGTATGACAGAAAATTTTTCGTTCGGCCCAAAATGTCACGGATGTGTCTTTTTTTGTAGTGGTACTTCATATAGAGTTTTCATATACTTCATGACTATGCTAGTGGGATATTTATATTATAGAACTTGGCTTGTGTATTCACATGACGAGCTTCCTCAAATGCTCGAGGTCTTCATGAGCAAGCAAGTTGAATGTACACCCACTTAGTTGCATTAGGAGAGCTTTCAGACACTTATAGATCTAGTGCATCCATTGCATGGCGATCCCTACTCCTTGCGCGGACATAGATCATAAAGCATTCTCTATTGCCTAATGGTCAGCTGCATTGATGCAAGACTTTCTTTGTTTTTTACTTCTCAAACCCCAATCATTATTCAATTTTCCTTTAACTGCGAGGCATAGGATTGCGCTAAGCTCTGCATAGGTAGTTTGGTTTAATAGCGCATATAGATGATCTTGCTATTGTATCTGGTATGCCTCGAGTTCGTGTTTTGAAGTGATCGCCGATGCATGATTACTTTGTCTATGATAGTCATTGCTATGTTCCGGACATAATATTGACATTCTCTCTAAACCTTTGATAATGGAAATTTGGACTCCCCAAAAATATTCCCACTTTCTTGACCTCCATGGCAATGGAACTAGGATGATTGCGGGTATTACTCCCATGCTAGCTAACTTTTGCAAATGGATATCACTTTTGGACTTTGGTTTTCAATATGTGCTTAGAGTTAGCAACAATGAGCTTAGATAGTCAACCTTCTTACTCCAGGATGAGAAAGGTTTAAGCTTGGGGAGGTTGATGGCTCCATATTTTACGCATCTTTAGAGCTCATTTGTTGCACATTATCTATGTATATCAAGTCATATCATGTTCCATTGAGCCAATTATATGTCCATATGCATGATTTCCAGTTTTTGTACTTTTCACTGCGAGCATTGCATAATCTTTATTCTTAGTTGGTTTTTGTTAGTTTTATTTGTCTTTATGTGTCTTGTAGGTGTGATGGACTTCCCAAGTACTTAGCACGATGAAAGGAGCTCAAACGGTGGGCACCTAGGGCCCAGACTTGGCCATTTTGAAGGTGGAAAAAAGTCATTTTTTCCAAAGTGTTCCAAATAAATATATAACCAGAAATGGATTGACATCATTCATACGAATCCAACAAGCCCAAGAACGTCAAATTCCGAGTTTGTATGAAGAAATGGCGACCGTTTTACCGGAGGAAGACAGAACAGAAGACGACCTTTCATGCCATCGCACGCGGTCGTTTCGACGGTCGTTTGACATGCAGACAGCTCCGAAAGTTGCCCTTCCAGAAGGAATTCTTCACCGATTTCATCCCCAATTGTTCCCATGGGATCCTTGGCTCTTAATGAAGGGGTTGGGAGAGGATAAGGCTCATCTAGAGCCCTTGGATCAAAGGAGAGAAGCCACATCAAGGGAGGAGGCATAGGGAGAGCTCTCATATAATCACCATCAACCCTAGCCGCCGCCTCCATTGATTCATTCATCATCATTGTTCATCATTCATCATTCTCATCTCCAAGTCCAAACACCGTTCACATCATGAACACCAAGGCAACAACCAAGATGGAGACTGGAAGGGAGCAACTGCTAGTGGGGCGCGGCCACGAGCCGCCGCCGCCACGCCACCATCATCATCCGCGCTGCCGCCAACATCACCCCTTCCTCCTACCATGACGGGTTGTAATAACTCTTGAAGCCCTCTTTATGTGATGTTATTTGAGTAATTGTTGGATTTGGGTCGGCCGATTAGTAAGGGGTTATTTGATATGTGTTGTCTAATTATGCGTGTTGCTTCGTGTTGCATATTTATCTTCGGTAACTTAGCGATGGGAGATGTCCTATCCATTGGCGTAGTTGGAGATATCCAACTCCCCAGGCCACACATGAAATATATAAATGGTTGTGTAAACCAATTGACCTGCAATGTGACGGGTGCAGATATCTGGAGGGGAACACAATTATTCTTGGAGCACGGTTATCCATAGGACCTAATGCCTTTGTCCGTTTCTCAAACCACGAGGACCTTAATGTCTTTGTGTTAGCCGCCTTTGGTATGGGACACGAAGTAGGATGAATGAGCCCAATATAGCGTGTCTTGAGAGAATATGTTATGTGAGGGACCGCCCACCAGAATTAAACCACTTTATCCTATGATGCAGGTACTAATTTAGTCACAACATGACATAGTAGTAATACCCTAACTCCATTATGTGCCTGTACCGAACGAGGTCGTACCTAAACATCAGCAATCTCATCTAAAACATCCTAAATGTCAGCAATCTCATCTAAAACATAACATACTTCTCTTAGTTTATTTCTTCCGCCTAGTTTAGTATTTTTTTTCATTCTCTCTAGGTTAGTTTAATTCCTGCTTTTTACCTTTCCCTTGCAACTTACTTAAGTGAGCTATTTCCAAACTTCTGTTTGGGTGTGAGCGTGGTTGTGTAAGTAACGACATAGCTGTGGGGATTGTGGTGCCAACCTATTTGCTCCATGAGGTTGACAAACCTTAGTTATCATGAAATTGCTACATAGCCCTGTGCACTTGCAGGAGTGGTTGTCCATACAACTTATTGCCTTCGATCCAGTCCTCGTAACCTTAATGTCTTCTCATTATTGCTGCTATATGGAACAAGAAGTAGGACGACTGAGTTGTCAGAATATGGTGCTGCTTGAGAGACAATGTTAGATATGTGAGGGACCACCCATCATCGATCGATTTCCATATCCTATAATGCATGACACTGACTTAGCCACGACGTGTTGATAGTGTCGGTGTCCTGGACTTAGGGGTATCCAGTTCTGCCTACCTGCGACCCACCACGTGGCTTCATCGACGTCCTGGTATGGCCCAGCTTCGACAACAACACAGCAAGACCCTCGCGAGGGGCCAAGCCTCGCGATGCGGATGACACCAAGACCCCTGAAGGAGTTGGCCTCCTCAGGAGGGCTCCTGAGGGGCGGAGAGTTCCATGCAGCTACCTCATCAGGCTCAGCTGATGTGAGCCATGACGACCAAGGCCAGGCGGGCGCCAGGCGGGCACAGAGCACAGGTTTCCTCTTCGGTGCAAGGGAGGCAACCCACAGGCGCGGAGTCCCGAGGAAGCAGCCAAAGGTTTCCATTCTAGTGCAACAAGACCAAGACCGCCAGGACGGCAGGACGAAGGTCATCACCGAGCCCAGCACAGCGTCATGACCAGGGGCTTTTCGCGGGAGAAGACTACTTTTGTCAAGATAGGTTGTACTACTTGTCCCCTTTCAAATCCCGCCGTTGTGGAATCCCTTCCCGCTCATATTTGGGAGGAGGACCAAGGCACTATATATAGGACTTAGCCACCACCATAGAAAGGGACTGAGACCCAAAGCAAGTAGAGCACCACACCAGCTCAAGAACACCTCACCTTCTGAGGCTTGTTCATCCTTGTACTAGTTCATCCATAGCCCCTCGAGGCAATCCACCACACAACACTAGAGTAGGGTATTACACCACAACGGTGGCCCGGACCAGTATAAATCTCTATGTCTTTGTGTCTCTGTGAGCTTTGCGCGCTAGGCTAGGAAGGATCACGAGTAGGCAGGGTGGACAGGTTGAGATCTCCGCACGCACCCCAGTGTTCGAACCTCTCACGGGTTGCCGGACCCCGAAATCCGACATTTGGCGCGCCAGGTAGGGGTGCGTCGGATCCTCTCTTCCGTCGTTCGACTCGTCTCTGCTCCGACACCTCCATGGCCGACGCACGCAGGGCTCGCACCGAGCGTCGGGCCGCGGTCGCCGCCCGCGTCGCTCGGACGGCTCCGGCGGGTGATGACTGCGCCCGCCGCGCTCCTTCCCTGGTGGCCAACGCCGCCACGGGCCCTGCCGGCCACGAGCAGCAAGCTTCATCGTTGCACCCGTCGGTGCGCCATGACAGTCACACCGCTACTCCATCCCTGACTCCAGCAGCTTCGTCATCCCACGCGCGCCGCGGCCAGTTGGACACGCAGGCCACTCTGCTCACGGCGTGGGAGCTCCTTCGCTACCGTCCCGTGGGTGACTTCTATGAGGAGTGGCTCGAGCGCATCGCCGAGCTCATCAGTGTCACGCACGGGGGCTCCAAAGGGCCGGCTCGCTCGCTGCCTCAGCACCCACCTGCAGCGGGCGATGTTGCGCACGGGGCCCCTCCTCCGCCTCCAGCCCGGGGCGCCATCGTTGAGTCAAGGCGCATGGCTCCACGGCGCGACCCGCAGCGCCCGGCGCCAGCTCGGGACGACGTGAGCTGCCAGGTGGTTCAACGCCCCCAAGGAGAAGCGTGCGTGCTTCCAGCACCCCAGCACCAGGCTCGCGAGCCGCCACAGGAGGTGGGGGTGCGCGTGCATCAGGACCACGTTCTGCCCCTTCGACGACCTCCAGTGGCCACGGCAGGATGCCGTGCATTCACTGCAGAGCTCCGCAGCGTCGTCTGGCCGAGCAAGTTCAAGTCTGACCTGCCTCCACGCTACGACTATACCGCAGACCCCGCTGTGTTCCTACAACTCTATGAGCTGAGCATCGAGGCGGCCAACGGCGACGAGAAGATCATGGCAAACTGGTTCCTAATGGCCCTTAAGGATGGCGCGCATTCTTGGCTCCTGAACCTGACCGAGGGGTCGTTTTCTTCTTGGGAGGAGATGTGCAGCCGCTTCATCACCAACTTCCAGGGCACTCGCGACCGTCCGCTGGCCGCGGGTGACCTGCGCTGCGTCAAGCAGCAACCTGGAGAGACCCTGCATTAATATATCCAGCGATTCAACAACGTCCGCCTCAAGATTCCCGAGGTGTCGGACGAGGCTATCATCTCTGCGTTTATCGATGGCGTCTGTGACGTCAAGATAAAGGAGGAGCTCGCCATCCATGATGACCTCTGCACTGCTCTGGAGATGTTCAACATGGCCAACAAGTGTGCGAGAGCTAAAGAGGGATGCCTTTCCCTCCTCGAGCTCGCTGATGTTGATCCAGAAGACAAGAAGACCAAGATCAAGGACACGAAGCGCAAGGGGCCGGCCGTGCTTGCGGCAGAGCCAGAGACCAAGCGCGGCTGCGGCCACCCCGAGTCATCCAAGGGCAAGCGGTCGTTCTGCACCTTCCACAATGTTTACAGCCACAACACCAGCGACTGCCAGGAGCTCAGGGCTCTCCGCGACAGGCGCCTCAGTCGACGCCCCGAGTGCAATGATCGGGGCTACGGTCGCGGAGGTGGCCGAGGTGGAGGACGCTGGGATGGACGCGACCGCCGTCAGGAGTGGTGCGACCAGCCTCGTGAGGACCGCTGGCCGGACTAGCCTCGCGAGGGCAAATGGAGGGAGCAGCCTCGTGAGGATCGCCCTCAGGGCAATGCAGCTTTGCCTCCTCTGCCTCCACCGCCAAGAAGGAACGAAGATCACCATCAGGACGAGGGGGCTGGGGGCTTCCAAGAGCCGCGAGCCATTCGCCTGCATCTTGGGCGGCTCACAAGCCCCAGCTTCTCACCGTGTCTTCAAGTAGTTTGCGCGTGAGGTCAATGCGGCGCTCCCCAAGCTTGAGGCAACTCGCCCCCTCAACTGGTCCAAGTGCACCATCACCTTCGACTCCTCAGACCGGCTCAAGTGCGCGGCCACTGCTGGCGTGCTCCCCATGCTCTGCTCCCCCGTCATCAGCAACGTAACCGTCACCAAGACCCTCATCAATGGTGGAGTAGGGCTCAATGTTCTCTCTGTTCAAACATTCGACGGACTCCAAGTGCCATACTACCAGCTGCACCCCACCAAACCATTCTCAGGAGTGACCGACGGATCAACGCACCCGGTCGGGCAGGTTCGCCTCCCAGTCACCTTCGGCGAGCACAACAACTACCACACCGAGCTCATCGACCTCGACGTCGCCGACATACGCCTGACCTACAATGCCATCCTTGGGTACCCAGCACTGGCCAAGTTCATGGCGGCCACGCATCACGGCTACAACATCCTCAGGATGCCAGGAAGCAGCGACATCATCACGGTCGCCTGTCAGGAGAAGGATGCAGTGTGCTCCCTCGAGCGCACTTTCGAGGCTGGAGTAGTTGAGAACCCGAAAGACGAAGATGGCGTCCTCCCTCCTGAGGTCGCCCCCAAGACAAAGAAGCTGCAGCTAAGCCAGGGGTCGCGTGAGGAAGCATCACTCAAGGACGCAGTGTTGAGCCTCGCGTCTCCGGACGGGGCACCTTCACCTATCGCATAGGAAGGCGCGCCCGGTGATGACCTACAAGTATAGGGGATCTATCGTAGTCCTTTCGATAAGTAAGAGTGTCGAACCCAACGAGGAGCAGAAGGAAATGACAAGCGGTTTTCAGTAAGGTTTTCTCTGCAACCATTGAAATTATTGGTAACAAATAGTTTTGTGATAAGATAATTTGTAACGGATAACAAGCAATGAAAGTAAATAAGGTGCAAGCAAGGTGGCCCAATCCCTTTTGTAGCAAAGGACAAGCCTGGACAAATTCTTATATAGAGAAAATCTCTCCCGAGGACACATGGGAATTATCGTCAAGCTAGTTTTCATCACGCTCATATGATTCGCGTTCGTTACTTTGATAATTTGGTATGTGGGTGGACCAGTGCTTGGGTGCTGCCTTTTCTTGGACAAGCATCCCACTTATGATTAACCCCTATTGCAAGCATCCGCAACTACAAAAAAAATATTAAGGTAAACCTAACCATAGCATGAAACATATGGATCCAAATCAGCCCCTTACGAAGCAACGCATAAACTAGGCTTTAAGCTTCTGTCACTCTAGCAACCCATCATCTACTTATTACTTCCCAATGCCTTCCTCTAGGCCCAAATAATGGTGAAGTGTCATGTAGTCGACGTTCACATAACACCACTAGAGGAAAGACAACATACATCTCATCAAAATATCGAACGAATACCAAATTCACATGACTACTAATAGTAAGACTTCACCCATGTCCCCAAGAACAAACGTAACTACTCACAAAGCATATTCATGTTCATGATCAGAGGGGTATTAATATGCATTAAGGATCTGAAAAAAAATCTTCCACCGGATAAACCAACTAGCATCAACTACAAGGAGTAATCAACACTACTAGCAACCCACAGGTACCAATCTGAGGTTTTGATACAAAGATTGGATACAAGAGATGAACTAGGGTTTGAGAGGAGATGGTGCTGGTGAAGATGTTGATGGAGATTGACCCCCTCCCAATGAGAGGATCGTTGGTGATGACGATGGTGATGATTTGCCCCTCCCGGAGGGAAGTTTCCCCGGCAAAATAGTTCCACCGGAGCCCTAGATTAGTTCTGCCAAGGTTCCGCCTCGTGGCAGCGGAGTTTCGTCCCGTAAGCTTGCTTATGATTTTCCCAGGGTAAAAGACTTCATATAGCAGAAGAGGAGCACCGGAGGGCCACCAGGGGGCCCACGAGGCAGGGGGCGCGCCCTGTAAGGGTGGGCGCACCCCCCACCCTCGTGGACAGGGTGTGGGCCCTCTCTGGTACTTCTTTCGCTCAATAATTCTTATTAATTCCAAAAATAACTTTCGTGGAGTTTCAGGACTTTTGGAGCTGTGCAGAATAGGTTTCCAATATTTGCTCCTTTTCCAGCTAGAATCCCAACTGCCGGTATTCTCCCTCTTCATGATAAACCTTGTAAAATAAGAGAGAATAGCCATAAGTATTGCGACATAACGTGTAATAATAGACCATAATGCAATAAATATCGATATAAAAGCATGATGTAAAATGGACGTATCAACTCCCCCAAACTTAGACCTCGCTTGTGCTCGAGCGGAAGCCGAAATCAAAAAATATGTCCACATGTTTAGAGATAGAGGTGTCGATAAAAATAAAATACGGACATGAGGGCATCATGATCATTCTTATAACAACAACATATATATTTTGTCATATGATTTCTTATGCTCAAGTAATAATCTATTCACAATATCAAGTATGATTCAAAAACTTCATTGAGAACTAACAAACGATAATCTCAGTCATTGAAGCAATTGCAATTTATCATAACATCGGAAAGAGTCAATATAAGAGCTTTTCAGCAAGTCCAGATACTCAACTATCATTTAGTCTTTCACAGTTGCTGACACTCATGCAATACTTATGGTTAGGGAGTTTTAATCGGACACAGAGAAAGATAGGGGCTTATAGTGTTGCCTCGCAACATTTTACTTCAAGGGTAATGTCAACAATAATAGTTTATGCTAACTTACATCCAATTGGATATATATATATCTGGATCTTTCCAACACGAGGTGCTTGCCAAAGGATAAAATAAAAAGGGAAAGGTGAAGATCACCTTGACTCTTGCATAAAGTAAAAGATAGGCCCTTCGCAGAGGGAAGCAGAGGTTGTCATGTGCTTTTTGGGTGGATGCACAAAATCTTAATGCAAAAGAACATCACTTTATATTGCCACTTGTGATACGAACCTTTATTATGCAGTCCATTGCTTTTATTACTTCCATATCACACGATCATATAAAGCTTATTTTCTCCGCACTAATAAGTCATACATATTTAGAGCAATTTTTATTGCTTGCAACATGACAACTTACTTGAAGGATCTTACTCAATCCATAGGTGGGTATGGTGGACTCTCATGGCAAAATTGGGTTTAAGGATATTTGGAAGTACAAGTAGTATCTCTACTTGGTGCAAGGAATTTGGCTAGCATGAGGGGGAAAGGCAAGCTCAACATGTTTGAATGATCCATGACAATATACTTTAACTGAGTTGTGAGAAAACATAAAACATTACGTTGTCTTCCTTGTCCAACATCAACTCTTTAGCATGTCATACTTTAATGAGTACTCACAATCATAAAAGATGTCCAAGATAGTATATTTATATGTGAAAACCGCTCTTTCTTTATTACTTCCTATTAATTGCAATGATGACCAAAACTACGTTTGCCAACTCTCAACAACTTTTAAGCCTCATACTCTCTATGTGTGAAGTCATTACTATCCAAAAGATCAATATGAACTCTTTTATTTCTTTTTATTCTTTCATGCACTTAAGATCATACCAAGATAGCACAGCCCTTGACCCAACACTAATCTTTATTATATATAGCTCACGGACTCGATTACATAGAGGGATCTCAGAGCAAAACTCAAAACTAATTCATACCAAAACTTTATTCTACTAGATCAAGATATTACTAAAATGATTGAACTAAGTAAAACGGTAATGATAGGAGTGTGATGGTGATACGATACCGGGGCACCTCCCCCAAGCTTGGCAATTGCCAAGGGGAGTGCCATGTGATTATGTCCTCAGAGGTGATGAAGGTGGTGATGATGATGGTGGATAATGGCACATCGAGCATAAAAGCTCCTCCAACTTGCGGATAATGCCCTTGAGTGCGCGATGTGATCCTTCAACAAAATATTTTCCTATGTGAGATACTTGTTTTGTATGCGAGCCAACTCAATCATCTTGAAAGCTTCAATCTCAGTTGGGGTAAAGAGGTTAGGTAGAGGTTGAGGGATGTTTTCTTCTCCCGCCGCCGGAGCTTGATCCTCCATGGCCTTCTTGATCCCTTCATCCTTGTTGATCTCCTCCGGTTCTTCTCTTTTCAGTTCTATCTTCAATAGCCAAGCATCCTTATCTTCATTGTTGGAGGAGGGTGACGTCATGATGCTCTAGATCTGTCAGAAAAACAGCTCGAAACAAAGACAGAGGATTTTTGCGTGATACGGTGGTCAAAACCTTTAGGAGATTATATAATGAATTTTTACCGACCAAAAGAAGTATCGTGCAATAATACGGAGTCCGGAGGGCACACGAGGTGCCCACGAGGTAGGGGGCGCGCCCTCCACCCTCATGGACGCCTCGTGTCCTTCCCGGACTACTTCTTATTTTCCTGTTTTCTTAAATATTCCAAAACGGAGAAAATTGCTATTAGAACTGTTTTGGAGTCGGTTTACTTACCATACCACATACCTATTCCTTTTCGGAGTCTGAAACATTCTGGAAAGTGTCCCTTATGTATTCCTCCGGGGTTGCGGTTTCAATAATATTAGTTTCAGCATTTATAGGATTACCTGAGATATAATGTTTGATTATTTGACCATTCACCACCCTCGGACTTGTGCCTTTGAAGTTGTTGATTTTTATGGCACCGGAATGATAGACCTCCTCGATAACATAAGGGCCTTCCCATTTAAAGGAAGTTTTCCTGCAAAAAATCTTAAACGAGAGTTGAAAAGCAACACATAATCACCTACATTAAACTCACGCTTTTGTATCCTTTTGTCATGTGATCTTTTAACTTTTTCTTTAAACAGCTTGGCATTCTCATAAGCCTAGGTTCTCCATTCATCAAGGGAGCTAATATCGAATAACCTCTTCTCACCAGCAAGTTTGAAATCATAATTGAGCTCTTTAATGGCCCAATATGCCTTATGCTCAAGTTCGAGAGGTAAGTGACATGCTTTTCTATAAACCATTTTATACGGAGACATACCCATAGGATTCTTATATGCAGCTCTATAGGCCCATAATGCATCATCAAGTTTCTTGGACCAATTCTTTCTAGATCTATTAACAGTCTTTTGCAAAATTAACTTGAGCTCTCCATTACTCAACTCTACTTGACCACTAGACTGTGGGTGATATGGAGATGCAATTCTATGATTAACATCATACTTAGCAAGCATTTTACGAAAAGCACCATAAATAAAATGTGAACCACCATCAGTCATTAAGTATCTAGGGACTCCAAACCTCGGAAAAATAATTTCTTTAAGCATCTTAATAGAGGTGTTATGATCAGCACTACTAGTTGGAATAGCTTCTACCCACTTAGTAACGTAATCAACAGCAACTAAAATATGTGTATACCCATTAGAGGCAGGAAAAGGTCCCATATGATCAAAGCCCCAAACATCAAACGGTTCAATAATAAGAGAATAATTCATAGGCATTTCTTGACTTCTACTAATATTACCAATTCTTTGACATTTATCACAAGACAAGACAAACTTATGGGCATCTTTGAAGAGAGTAGGCCAATAAAAACGGATTGCAATACATTATGTGCAGTTCTATCTCCAGCGTGGTGTCCTCCATATGCCTCAGAGTGGCACTTGCGCAGGATCTGTTCCTGTTCATGCTCAGGTACACAACGTCTAATAACACCATCTACTCTTTCTTTCTAAAGGTGTGGGTCATCCCAGAAGTAATGTCTTAAATCATAAAAGAACCTTTTCTTTTACTGGTATGTGAAACTAGGAGGTATAAATTTAGCAACAATATAATTAGCATAATCAGCATACCACGAAGCAGTACGAGAAGCATTTATGACAGCTAATTGTTCATCAGGAAAGCTATCATCAATAGGTAGTGGGTCATCAAGAACATTCTCTAACCTAGACAAGTTGTCTGCAACGGGGTTCTCAGCTCCTTTTCTATCAATAATATGCAAATCAAATTCTTGTAGCAAGAGAACCCATCTAATAAGTCTAGGTTTAGCATCTTTCTTTTCCATAAGATATTTAATAGCGGCATGATCAGTGTGAATAGTTACTTTAGAATCAACAATATAAGGTCTGAATGTATCACATGCAAATACAACTGCTAAGAATTCTTTTTCAGTAGTAGCATAATTTCTCTATGCAGTGTCTAGAGTTTTACTAGCATATTGAATGACATTTAGTTTCTTATCAACTCTTTGGCCTAGAACAGCACCTACAACATAATCGCTAGCATCACACATAATTTCAAAGGGTAAATTCCAATCAGGTGGCTGAACAATAGGTGTAGAAATCAAAGCTTTCTTAAGTATTTCAAATGCTTCTACACAATCATCTTCAAAGACAAAAGGAATATATTTTTGCAATAAATTATTCAGAGGCCTAGAGATTTTAGAAAAGTTCTTAATGAACCTCCTGTCAAAACCGGCATGACCAAGGAAACTTCTTATACCTTTAATGTCCTTGGGACACGACATCTTTTCAATAGCATCAACCTTAGCTTTATCAACTTCAATACCTCTTTCAGAAATCTTATGCCCCAATACAATGCCTTCATTAACCATAACGTGGCACTTCTCCCAATTGAAAACAAGACTAGTATCTTCGCATCTCTGCAAAACTCGTTCAAGGTTGCTCAAGCAATCATCAAAAGAGGATCCATAAACGGAAAAATCATCCATGAATACCTCACAAATCTTTTCACAAAAGTCAGAGAATATAGCCATCATGCATCTTTGAAAGGTAGCGGGTGCATTACATAAACCAAAAGGCATACGTCTATAAGCAAAGGTACCGAAAGGGCAAGTAAAAGTAGTCTTTGTTGGATCGTCCGCTGACACAGGTATTTGAGAGAAACCAGAATAACCATCTAGAAAGCAGAAATGTGTATGTTTGGATAGTTTTTCTAGCATTTGATCAATAAAAGGTAAAGGGTAATGATATTTCTTAGTAGCTTTATTTAATTTACAAAAATCAATTACCATCCATAACCTGTAATAATTCTTTGTGGGATCAATTCATCTTTATCATTAGGAACGACGGTAATACTTCCCTTCTTACGGACACAATGGGCAGGACTTACCCACTCACTATCAGCAATGGGATAAATTATACCTGCCTCAAGGAGCTTTAGTATTTCCTTTCTTACCACTTCTTTCATCTTAGGATTTAACCGTTGTTGATGATCTCTAACTGGTTTGGCGTCTTCGTCCAATTTTATTTTGTGTTGGCATAGAGTTTGACTAATTCCATTAAGATCATCAAGAGTATATCCAATAGCAGCGGGGTGCTTCTTCAGAGTTTTCAATAATATTTCCTCTTCTTGCTCTGAAAGGTTAGCACTAATAATAACAGGATATATCTTCTTTTCATCAAGATAAGCATATTTAAGAGTATCAGGTAATGGTTTAAGCTCAAACATGGGGTCACCCTTGGGTGGAGGAGGATCCCCTAGGATTTCAACAGGCAAGTTGTGTTTCAGAATAGGTCCCTGTTTCAAGAATATTTCATCTATTTCCCTTCTTTCATTCATAAACACATCATTTTCATGGTCTAGCAAATATTGTTCTAAAGGATCAGTAGGAGGCACGGAAATAGAAGCAAGACCCATTATTTCATCCTTACTAGGCAATTCTTTATCATGGGGTTGTCTATGAAACTTAGCAAAATTAAACTCATGTGTCGTATCCCCCAAACCAATAGTAACAACATCCTTTTTGCAATCTATCCTAGCATTAACAGTATTCAAGAAGGGTCTACCAAATATAATGGGACAAAAGCTATCTTGTGGGGAACCAAGAACAAGAAAATCAGCAGGATATTTAACCTTCCCACACAAGACTTCAACATCTCTAACAAACCCAATTGGTGAAATAGTATCTCTATTGGCAAGCTTAATTTCAACAACAGTATCCTCTATCTCAGTAGGTGCAATGTCATGCATAATTTCTTTATATAAGGAATGAAGTATTGCACTAGAACTAGCACCCATATCACATAAGCCATGATAACAATGATCTCCTATTTTAACAGAAATAACAGGCATGCCTACAACAGGTCTATGTATCTTAGCATCGTGTCTAGCAATATTAGCAGCTTCATCACAGAAATAAATAACATGCCCATCAATATTATCGACCAAGAGATCTTTAACCATAGCAATACTAGGTTCAACTTTAATTTGCTTAGGAGGTGTATATGTTCTAGTATTACTCTTACAAACAATAGTTGAAGCCTTAGCATGACCCTTTATCCTAATAGGGAAAGGTGGTTTCTCAACATAAGTAGTAGGAACAATAGGATCATTATAAGTGATAGCCGTTTCTTCAACTGTAATAGGTGCAACTACTTTTACTTCGGTGGGAGGATTATATTTGAATCACTTCTCCTTAGGGAGATCAACATGAGTAGCAAAAGATTCACAGAAAGAAGCTACTATCTCAGAGTCAAGTCCATATTTAGTGCTAAATCCACGAAAAGCATCGGTATCCATAAAAGACATAACACAATCAAACTTAGGTGTCATACCTGACTCCTTACCATCATCGGAACCCCAATCTTCAGAGTTGCGCTTAATTCTTTCCAATAAGTCCCACTTGAATTCAATAGTCTTCAGCATATAAGAACCAGCACAAGAAGTATCGACCATGGTGCGATCATTGAGAGAAAGCCGAGCATAATTTTTTTGAATAATCATTTCTCTTGAGAGCTCATGATTGGGGCATGAATATAACATTGACTTAAGCCTCCACCAAGCTTGAGCAATGCTTTCTCCTTCGCAAGGCCAAAAATTATATATATAATTACGATCACGATGAACAAGATGCATAGGATAAAACTTCTAGTGAAATTCTAATTTCAATCGTTTATAGTCCCAAGATCCCGTATCATCACATAGCCTATACGATGTCAATGCGTCTCCCTTCAAAGGTAAAGGGAAGACCTTCCTCTTAACAACATCATCGGGCATACCTGCGAGCTTAAATAATCCACAAACTTCATCCACATACATAAGGTGTAAATCGGGATGCAATGTTCCATCTCCTGCAAAGGGATTAGCTAGCAGTTTCTCTATCATACCCGGAGGAATTTCAAAGTAAACATTTTCAGTAGGTTCAGTAGGTTGAGGAGCAACTCTTTTCTCTACTGGTCGGGGTGAAGATGCCCCGAACAAGCCCCTCAAAGGATTAGTTTCCATAGTAACAAGTGACAGTAAATTTCAGCACACTATATAAATATTTCCTTACCAAGTTCCACTCACCAAAGGCGCTTCACTCCCCGGCAACGGCGCCAGAAAAAGGTCTTGGTGACCCATAAGTATAGGGGATCTATCGTAGTCCTTTCGATAAGTAAGAGTGTCGAACCCAACGAGGAGCAGAAGGAAATGACAAGCGGTATTCAGTAAGGTATTCTCTGCAAGCACTGAAATTATTGGTAACAGATAGTTTTGTGATAAGATAATTTGTAACGGGTAACAAGCAATGAAAGTAAATAAGGTGCAGCAAGGTGGCCCAATCCCTTTTGTAGAAAAGGACAAGCCTGGACAAATTCTTATATAGAGAAAAGCGCTCCTGAGGACACATGGGAATTATCGTCAAGCTAGTTTTCATCATGCTCATATTATTCACGTTCGTTACTTTGATAATTTGATATGTGGGTGGACCAGTGCTTGGGTGCTGCCCTTTCTTGGACAAGCATCCCACTTATGATTAACCCCTACTGCAAGCATCCGCAACTACAAAAGAAGTATTAAGGTAAACCTAACCATAGAATGAAACATATGGATCCAAATCAGCCCCTTACGAAGCAACACATAAACTAGGGTTTAAGATTCTGTCACTCTAGCAACCCATCATCTACTTATTACTTCCCAATGCCTTCCTCTATGCCCAAATAATGGTGAAGTGATGTAGTCAACGTTCACATAACACCACTAGAGGAAAGACAACATACATCTCATCAAAATATTGAACGAATACCAAATTCACATGACTACTAATAGTAAGACTTCACCCATGTCCCTAGGAACAAACATAACTACTCACAAAGCATATTCATGTTCATGATCAGAGGGGCATTAATATGCATTAAGGATCTAAAAAACAATCTTCCACTGGATAAACCAACTAGCATCAACTACAAGGAGTAATCAACACTACTAGCAACCCACAGGTACCAATCTGAGGTTTTGATACAAAGATTGGATACAAGAGATGAACTAGGGTTTGAGAGGAGATGGTGCTGGTGAAGATGTTGATGGAGATTGCCCCCCTCCCGGTGAGAGGATCGTTGGTGATGACAATGGTGATGTTTTCCCCCTCCCGGAGGGAAGTTTCCCCGGCAGAACAGCTCCGCCGGAGCCCTAGATTGGTTCCAACAAGGTTCCGCCTCATGGCGGCGGAGTTTCATCCCGTAAGCTTGATTATGATTTTTTTTCCAGGGTAAAAGACTTCATATAGCATAAGAGGGGCACCAGAGGGCCACCAGGGGGCCCATTTGGCAGGGGGGCGCGCCCTGTAAGGGTGGGCGCGCCCCCACCCTCGTGGCCAGGGTGCGGGCCCCCTCTGGTACTTCTTTCGCTCAATAATTCTTATTAATTCCAAAAATAACTTTCGTGGAGTTTCAGGACTTTTGGAGCTATGCAGAATAGGTTTCCAATATTTGCTATTTTTCCAGCCCAGAATCCCAGCTGTCGGCATTCTCCCTCTTCATGATAAACCTTGTAAAATAAGAGAGAATAGTCATAAGTATTGTGACATAACGTGTAATAACAACCCATAATGCAATAAATATCGATATAAAAGCATGATGCAAATTGGACGTATCACCCGGCGCCCCTCTCAGGCTGGGCTCGGGGGCTCTCCTCTGGAGGGCCTCAGACCTGGCCCATGTCGCGAGAGTGGCGCTCGGGCACCATGTGGAGGCGCTTTTCAGAGCATGCTTCCCAGGAGAAGGCAGCAGGCGTGAGGCACCAGGCGTTCAGGAGTTCATCAGCAAGGTGATCGAGGAGATTCAGGAAGGAAGAGTTCTGCAAGGCGATCGTCACCTGCCGCGAGGCGGAGCTCACTGCCCTAGTGAGGGCAAGGAGTTCCACGTCTGCATTGACATCCCTGGGCTCAACAGGGCCACATCTCGGTAGCTCATGTGGTCGTCTCGTGTCGGCCGATGCGAGGGACCGCCTCACAGCTACGTTTGCATGCCTTTCGGCCTGGTAGGCGCGGCTGAGGCGTTCTAGCGCTGCATGTGGGACGCTCAAGTGGCCTGCGAGGCTAGGTGCCAGGCGATCCTGGCGGAGATGGAGGAGCACTCTCAGGAACCTTCCGGTACGTCCGAGCCTCCCGAGGCCCGGCACCGAAGCGGCTCATGAGGAACGGCTTCAGCAGCACGCGTTTTTTGGCTACTTCAACAACTCTTCGGCGATGATACCAGGTGACATCTCCCCAGTTCGTTCAGTTTGGGGGCGCCTCTCGGGCTGCATCATCCCCAGGCCGTGTGGGTCTGTCCCTGCGGCATGTATCTCTTTTGCATTTTATCAGAGCTAGTTACAATCCTTTGCAAACTATTTTCGAATTACCAACTGCCTGACCGTCGCTTCGTCGCTAAGTGCGTCTTGCACCCTTGCAAACCCTCCCGCGACCGCATCATGACTAAGGACTGGCACGGCGTCTGTGCTTGGGTCCATCCCTGCAGCATCGCTAAACCCAAGTAGCTGTGCTCTGGCTCACGGGCCAGCCTCGTGTACGTCACCTCCCGTGGCTCTTGGCGCCTTGTTCTCGCATGAGCTAATTGTGATGGATGAGCAAGGGTGCGCGACATGGTGCCCCCGTGGCCACGGGAACCGCGCGCCGGCTGTCTTTCTTCAGGATCTTTGCATGAGAAGACTGGGCACAGCGTCTGTCCTTGGGTCTGTCCCTGCAGCGTTGATAAATCCAGCAGCTGAGCTCTGTCTGGTGGGTCGGCCCCATTCACGTCACCTCCTGGGGTCGTTGGTGTCTGGCCTTCTCATGCAATAGCCTCAGGAAATTCATTCGGTGCAGGTTGCCTAACCATCTCGCAGGACTAATTCAGGCATCCCCAATCAAGACCAGGCGCAACCCGCCTTGAGGTAGGGCCTCGTGAGTCCCGCGCTGGCTCGCGGGTGCCCATATACACCTCCTCCAGCCCTGCTGTGCCAGCCACGTGTCAGGGCGGGGCTGTACATGCCCCGGGGGCTCTCCTCAGGGGGACCCCCTCCCACGCACCAGTGGAAGCACCATGCTCTGCACTGGCCGTCGACACTACCGAGGAGCGGCTATGCCCGTGCAAGAGCGGAAGCTCTACGCTCCGCGTTGGTGATAAACAACTGGGGGTGGCCTCACGGCCGCATTAACCCCAGGGAGCCTCCGGGCTCAGTGACTAGCCTCACCGCGCTGCTCTCCCTCGGGAAGGTAGCGCGAGGGGGCTAGGCATGGGGGCTACGCTCAGGTCACGCCTGGCGTACCCCACCTCGCCAGGCCTCAGGGGCCTGGTCTTTGCGCACCCCTCCCAAGCGAGAGCTCGGCGAGGGAAAGGTAGGATGGTCTATTTGTACGTCAAGGGGGACTCCTGAGCATCGTGACTCAGGAGCCTAACTGGTCACATAGCCCCTCACCTCTTGGGCTCGTCCTGGTGATCTGGACGACCCAATGATTACTGACATATGCGCGGGGCCGGGCCCTGCCGACGCAGAACGCCAAGACCTGGTTGTCACCCTTTTCTTTCAAGCTGTTCGTACATCAAGGGGGGCTCCTGACCATCGCGACTCAGGAGCCTAACTGGTCTCGTAGCCCCTCACCTCTTGGGCTTGTCCTGGTGATCCGGATGACCCAACGACGGCTGAGGTATGCGCGGGGCCGGGCCCTTCCGACGGAGAACATCAAGGCTTGCCCCTACATCTTTTCCTAAGCTGTTCGCACGTCAAGGAGGACTCCTGAGCATCGCGACTCAGGAGCCTAACTGGTCACGTAGACCCTCACCTCTTGGGCTCATCCTAGTGATCCGGACAACCCAACGACGGCTGAGGTACGCGCGGGGCCGGCTCTGCCGACGCAGAACAATAAAACAAACGAAAAAGCTGAAGGAGCATAATCTAGTTATTACAAAACATATTGTTCCAAGCAAATAGTTTTAAACGCCTCCCTGAGGCATGTCGCGTGGTGCGGGATAGAAAGGCGAAAGTAGAATATCCGAACCACCTCTTCAGACTTGGGCGTCGCCACTGCTCGCCAGGGGAACCTCATCGCCAGGCACGTCGCTTGTCCCACCGACTTCGCTTGGAGGGCCAACCACCATGTACTTGTTCAGCATGGCATCCACGGTGCTCTTTATGGCAGTAGCAGCAGCATCCCGGGAGTCGGCGTCCACCGGAGCAAGGAAGGAGGAGAGATTGAAGCTGGCATCCTGGATATAAATATGGCTGAAGACACACGTCAGAGCCGAGGAAGAAAGTGAGTGTGCTTCGCCTTCCACCAGGGACGTAAACCCGTCGACAGCATCTTCGAGCACCACCACGACTTCAGGAAGCAGAGCAGCAGGGCTCTCCCTCGGGGTCGTCACCACCGCCTTTCCTGAGGGACCATCTCCAAAGAGCGCCTTCTGGGCATTGTGGAAGCGCGCCTCGAGGGAGGTGAGGGTGTCACGTTCCATGGCGGCCACTTTCTTGGCCTCGGACAGGGCCACATGGGCTGCCTCCGCCTCCTCCCTCAGCTTCACTAGGCGATCGCGCTCTCCAGCCTGCTCTAAGGCCGTCTTCTTCACCTCGGCGTCCCGATTGGCGACGGCAGCCTCTTGGGCCTTCAGCTTCTCCTCGCGCTCCTGGAGCTAGCTGGCCTGGGTGGCCTGCTGGTCCTGGAGAGTCTTCAGACTAGCCTCCGCCACACAGCACCAGTTCTCATCTTCTGTGGCCTCCTTCCGCGCCAGGTCGCACGCTGTGGCGGCCACCCCAAGCGCCTTTTGGGCCTCCTCCGCAGAGTCCCAGGCCGCGCGAACAGACGCATCGGCCCTGAGCCAACCAGAGATCAACCCGAGGCGTCCTCGAGCCGAACGACAATATGGGCCCTGCAGCTCACCCTGGAGGAGGTCCAGCGCCGCCCTTGCCTCTTCCAGGGTCAAGGCAGAAGAAACCTCAGCCTCGTGAAGGGCCGGGGGCTCCGGAGACTGATTGCCCCTAGCAGCCGCGACAAGGCTGGGTGCTGGAGGGGTCAGGCCTGCCAAGGTCACAGGCACCTCCTGTGGACGGGCATCCACATCCTCCGGAGCTGGAGTTACCCCTGGGGCCACGGGGGTTGCGACACTCTTCTCCACCGTGGTTGCGGAAGCCACTTCGTCACTTACAGCCACAACAACCTCCGTGCCCTCCTCCCGCTTCTTCGGCGGCTACTGCCTAACGATAGGAGAATACGTTCAGCACCACTTCAAGAACTAACAAGCAAGGATAAGGAAGAAGCTTACTGGTCAACGAGGGCGTATTGCCTCTTCATGCTCAGAAGTTGGACCCAAGGTGGAGCAGCTGGCACCGAGCCTTTAGGAGCAGGAGAGCTTGCAGTTGGCGCCGTCCGGGACGGCGTCGGCAAAGGTGGGCTGCTGCCCGGAGAGATCACCGCGGACCTGCTCTTTCTCACAACTGTTTGCTTGTGCTTCTTCAAGGAGGCCACCGCAAACCTCGTGGTGACCCCTGGAGGGCGCGACACCTCCACCACTAGAGGCTCGCCATCATCATCGTCGTCCGGCAGATCGCGCAGGAGCTCCCTTTGCTCCGGGGCGGAGGATTCGTCCAGGACATCATACTCGGTGGCCTCGGAGCATTGGCCGTCGGAGGAGAGGAGCACCAAGGTAGTAGGCGGCAAGGAAGACCCCAGTCGCACAAACCCAAGGTCGTCGAAGACAGGCATGGCTGCGACGACCTCCTCGATGTCGTCGTGGTCATACAGCGGGAGCCAGCCCTCCGGAGGGTCGCTTGGGTCCCTTCCCGTCAGGTAGGTCAGCACCTTGTTCAGCTCCTCCTCGGGAAGGGGATCTTGGCGCAGGCGGATCTTGTCATCGTCACCACCAAGCTTCCACAAAGGACGGGGGCGGTCTTGAAGCAGCACGATGCGCTGCTTCAGGAACTCCATGATGAGCATGGCCCCCGTCAGCTTTGCGTTGTTCAGCTCATTGTCCATCGTCCTCATGAACGGCGTCAGGGCAGGCCCGGTGATCTTCTCAGACTTCCACCACTTGTCAGAGAGGGGGAATGCGTTCGGCAGCTACAGCGAGATCTGGGAGCTCTTGACATCCATCAACACCCACCTCTTCACAGCGTCTTCCACCTTATTCCCGGCGCGGGAGATCGCGTTGCCACCCCGCGCCGCGACAAACCGATGCACCCGACCGGATTGTCTCCGGTCTTGCGAAGATAGAAGAAATGGTGGAACAAGGCAACAGAGGGCAGCACCCCCATGAACGCCTCACAATAGAAGGCGAAGAGGGACAGAAGGAGGATGGAGTTGGCATGGATGTGGAGTGCGTGGAGACCATAGTGGTGAAGGATGACGAAGAAGAAAGGGGAGAACGGAGGTACCAGCCCAGAGTAGGTGATGTGCATGAAAAAGGGGAAGAAGTTGCTGCCCGCGGGCTCTGGGACAGCGGTGGCGACCCGAAGCATGGTCTCCCCCCACTCATTGTCGTCGCTCGCCGTCAGGAGGAGCATTGCCTGGAGCTTCTCCCCCGTCATACAGGGTGCCATCAGCCCTGGCTCGTACCAGGCGGCGCCGGCGGCCGAGGAGGAAGCCGTGGTCTTTTCGGCGGCCATCAGGCAGAAGATTTGGTGGAGAATCGGCGGATCTGGCGAGCTCTTCCGCTGCGGGAAGAAGGGGATCTGGAGCAAGACGAAGAGGAGCAATGAAAGCCTGGCGGTAGGCAGCACCCCCCTTTTTGTCAGACTGGAGCAGTTGCCGAGGCAGCATGGAGAAGCGGAGTCGCCCACGTCCAATCAATCACCACACGTCATCAAGGC
The DNA here is from genome assembly GCF_002162155.2 of Triticum dicoccoides. Lineage (NCBI taxonomy): Eukaryota > Viridiplantae > Streptophyta > Magnoliopsida > Poales > Poaceae > Triticum > Triticum dicoccoides. The sequence goes on from NC_041387.1 coordinate 126,844,604, forward strand.
CGCAGGCGGTCAGGGCCCACGGTGCTCCGCACTTGCCCTTTGGCTTCGCCTGGAAGCCAAGTCCGAGCGCGCCTTGGGCTCGGGGGCTACTGTCGGTGTCCTGGACTTGGGGGTATCCAGTCCTGCCTGCCTGCAGCCCACCACGTGGCTTCATCAACGCCCTGGTATGGCCCAGCTTCGACAACAACACAACAAGACCCTCGCGAGGGGCCAAGCCTCGCGAGGCGGACGACGCAAAGACCCCTAAAGGAGTTGGCCTCCTCAGGAGGGCTCCTGAGGGGCGGAGAGTTCTATGCAGCTACCTCATGAGGCTCAGCTGACGTGAGCCATGACGACCAAGGCCAGGCGGGCGCCAAGCGGGCGCCAGGCGGGCATAAAGTGTAGGTTTCCTCTTCGATGCAAGGGAGGCAAGCCACATGCGCGGAGTCCCGAGGAAGCATCGAAAGGTTTCCATTCTAGTGCAACAAGACCAAGACTGCCTGGACGGCAGGACAGAGGTCATCGCCGAGCCCACCGCAGCATCACAGCCAGGGGCTTTTCGCAGGCGAAGACTACTTTTGTCAGGATAGACTGTACTACTTGTCCCCTTTCAAATCGCGCCGTTGTGGAATCCCTTCCCGCTCATATTTGGGAGGAGGACCAAGGCACTATATATAGGACTTAGCCACCACCATAGAAAGGGACCGAAACCCAGAGCATGTAGAGCACCACACTAGCTCAAGAACACCTCACTTCCTGAGGCTTGTTCATCCTTGTACTAGTTCATCCATAGCCCCTCGAGGCAATCCACCACACCACACTGGAGTAGGGTATTACACCACAACGGTGGCCCGAACCAGTATAAATCTCTGTGTCCTTGTGTCTCTGTGAGCTTTGCACGCTAGGCTAGGGAGGATCGCGAGTAGGCAGGCTGGGCAAGTTAAGATCTCCGCACACACCCCAGTGTTCGAACCTCTCACGGGTTGTCGAACCCCGAAATCCGACAGATAGTCAAAAGGCTCAACTCTACTCCATGTCGCGAGCAGAACGATCTCGTACCTAGACACCAATGTACTCATCCAAAACATCACATTAATTCTCAAGGTTTATTTATCGTCTTAGTTTATTTTTTATTTTTTGTTCCCTCTAGTACTTAGTTTAATTCTCCCTTTTATCATTTCCCCTGGCAACCGACGTTAGTAAACTATTTCCAAACTCTAGTTTGAGTGTGAGTGTAGTTGCGTAAGTGATGACGCAACTGTGGGGATAGTAGTGTCTTCCTTTTCGCTTCCTGTGAGATTGACAAACCTTATTTATCACAAAGTTGCTACCAAAGCCCTATGCACTTGCATGTCATCACGTAGTAGCAACCATTTCTGAGATTTGCTTGAACTTGAGACTTGTCGTATTTCCAGAACTATAGCCATTCTAATTGAAGCCGTTTCTAATTTTGTATTCTTTTTGTTCAAATGTGGCTTGGATTTTTAATCATGTTTGTTGGATTTGAACTTGGATTCACTTTTTTGAAAGTTCATAGTACATAGAATACAATTATATGCAATCGGACCTGCTACATAATTATATTATCTCATCTAATTCCTAGTGTTTTATCAAAGTTCATCTCGAAATACCTAATAGCTATGTTTGAATTCATCGAGGAATGATCATATGTCTTGCAAACTTTTCATCACGGATTTATTTAATATTTTCAAAATTTTAACTTAATGTAAATGAGTTCCATTTTATTTATTTAATAAATTATGGTTTGAATTGAATCAAATAGATTATACTTGATTTACCTCAAGTTTCATGGGCAAGAACGCGATGATGCACAGATCAACGTTATAAAACTATCTGTTAGATAATAACGAGAAATAAACGAGACAGAGAGACATGGATTTTTACGTGGAAACCCTTGCGGGAGAAAACCACGGACGCACGAAGGCGCAATCACTATAATGGAGGAGTATTACAAGCACGAGACGACAGACCGTCTGAGGTGCGACTACATGGGGTATATAAGAGGGCAATACATGAGAGTCCTTGGAGGACAAGTAAACGAGTTGTACTCGTACGCGTCGATGTCAACGCAAAGGCCCACACCGGTTGTACTACGTCTAGTCCAACACAGTATAATTTGGATCACAATTTAACAATCTCCACCTTGATCCAAATTCCCTCCAGTAGTCGAAGAAAGTAAATAACTCCATCCAAATCAGCATAAACACCTTGTGCGTCAAAGTCCATAGGACTAGTGAGAAATACCAACTAAGCCTGAGCAAAGCTCAAACTTATTGGTAGGAACTAGCTTTGTCATCATATCAACAGGATTATCATGAGTACTTATCTTGCATACCTTCAAATTGCCTTCAGCAACAACATCTCGAATATAATGGAATCTAACATCAATGTGCTTTGCCCTCTCATGATACATTGGATTCTTTGTAAGATATATAGCACTTTGACTGTCAGAAAATATGGTAGGGCAAGATGAATCTCCACAAAGCTCAGTGTACAAACCTCTCAACCAGATAGCTTCTTTGCATGCCTCAGAAATAGCCATATACTCGGCATCAGTAGTGGAACAAGCCACAATAGACTACAAAGTTGCTCTCCAACTCACAGCACAACCACGAATGGTGAAAACATAACCTGTGAGTGATCTTCTCGTATCCAAATCACCAGCAAAATCAGAATCAACAAAACCAACAAGTCCATCTCCAGTTTTCCCAAACTGTAAATAAGCATTAGCAGTACCACGCAGGTATCTGAAAATCCACTGAATTGCTTTCCAATGCTCTTTTCCAGGATTAGCCATGTATCTACTAACAACACTCAATGCATATGATAAGTCAGGACGAGAACAAACCATGGCATACATAAGTGAACCAACTGCACTCGAATAGGGAACTCTAGACATGTACTCAATATCGGCATCTGACTTAGGACATAAAGCTGATGACAATTTAAAGTGTGCAGCTAATGGTGTACTCACCGGCTTGGCATTATGCATATTAAAACGACGAAGAACTTTATCAATATATCCCTTCTGACTTAGATATACTTTTCCAGATGGTCTATCTCTGGATATTTCCATGCCAAGTATTTTCTTTGCTGCACCCAAATCCTTCATCTCAAATTCATTACTCAATTGCTTCTTTAGTTCATTAATCTCTGACATACTCTTTGCAGCAATAAGCATATCATCAACATAAAGGAGCAAATAAATAGTTGAACCATTGACAGTTTTCAAATAAACACAACTATCATAATTAGACCTTTTGAAACCTTGAGAGAGCATAAAGGTGTCAAATCTCTTGTACCACTGTCTCGGGGATTGTTTCAATCCATAAAGAGATTTCTTTAACTTGCAGACAAGCTTTTCTTTTTCAGGAATAACAAAACCTTCAGGTTGTTCCATATAAATATCTTCTTCTAATTCTCCATGTAAGAATGCAGTTTTAACATACAATTGTTCAAGCTCAAGATCATGCATGGCAACAATACTGAGTAAAGTGCGAATAGAGCTATGCTTCACAACAGGAGAAAAGACTTCGTTATAGTCAATACCTGGAATCTGGTTATAACCTTTAGCAACTAACCTTGCTTTATATCTTGTCTCGTCATTAGGAGAAACACCTTCTTTCCTCTTGAAAACCCACTTGCAACGAATAGGTTTCTTCTCTCTAGGCAATTTTACTAAATCTCAAGTGCCATTCTTTTCAAGTGATTCCATCTCATCATGCATAGCGGTCATCCACTTATTACTATCACCAGAAATAATAGCCTCGGAATATGAAGAAGGCTCAGCATTACCTTCAATTTCTTCTGCAACAGATAAAGCAAAAGAAACAATATTGCACTCTTCAATTAACCTGTCAGGTTTATTAATACCCCGTCTAACTCTGTCACGTGCGAGATTCCAACTGGGTGGAACAATAGGCTGATTTGGAGTGGGAGTGACATGATCATCATCAACGAAGGGTTCATCATGTGCAACAATTTCATTACCAGATGTATCACCTGTTTCAATAACATGCTCCACCTGAACAGTAGGCTCCTGAACAATAGGCTGCTGTTCACTCTCAACAGGAACATTAGTAGATGAAACATCATGTAACATAGCAGATTCATTAAAGATAACATTTCTGCTAATAACAACCTTCAGGGTTTCAGGATTCCACAATTTAAAACCTTTAACACCAGACTTATAACGAAGAAAGATGCACTTAACAGCCCTAGGCTCCAACTTTCCATTATTAACATGAGCATAAGCAGTGCAACCGAAAACTCTCAACTGTGAATAATCAGCAGGTGAACCAGACCATACCTCAATTGGAGTTTTCTTATTAACAACAATAGATGGTGAACGGTTAATGAGATAACAAGCAGTGGAAGCGGCCTCAGCCCAAAAACGCCTATGCAAACCTGCATTGGACAACATACAACGGGCTCTGGAAATAATGGTCCTGTTCATACGCTCAGCAACACCATTTGTTGAGGAGTATAAGGAACGTTGTAATGTCTGACAATGCCTTCAGACTTGCAATAATTCTTAAATTGCTTAGAACAGAATTCCATACCATTAACAGTGCGAAGTATTTTTACCTTCTTTTTAGTCTGCCTTTCAATCATAATCTTCCACTCCTTAAATGCTGAGAATGCTTCATATTTATGCTTCAAGAAATAAGGCCAAACTTTTCTTGAATAATCATCAATAATAGTCAGCATGTAACTTGCACCACCTAATGACTTCTTGCGAGATGGTCCCCATAAATCAGAATGCACATAATCAAGAATACCTTCAGTTGTATGGGTCGAAGTATTGAACTTCACCCTCTTGTGCTTGCCGAAGATACAATGCTCACAAAATTTCAATTTACCAGGTTCATATCCATCAAGAAGACCTCTCTTATTTAACTCTGCTAAACCAAGTTCACTCATATGTCCAAGACGCATATGCCAAAGGTTAGCAGCATCACAATCAGAATTCTTTGAAACAACTGGAGTAGCTTTACCTGAAACGGTAGAACCTCGAAGGTAATAAAGACCATTGGTCGAACTTAAGTCACCTTTCATCACAACAAGGGAGCCTTTGGTGACCTTCAAAACACTATCTCCACCTGAATACTTGTACCCCTTTGCATCAAGGGCACTAACAGAGATAAGATTTCTCTTCATCTTCGGAATATACCGAACATCTGTCAAAGTTCTGATTATGCCATCAAACATCTTGATTCGAATAGAACCTATGCCTTCAATCTTGCATGGTGAATTATCAACACCCAAAACGGAACCAACAGAAGTAGTGGAATCAAAAGTATTAAACCAATCTCTATGTGGACACATATGAAAAGTGCATGCAGTGTCAAGTACCCACTCATCATTGGTCTCAGCACATCCAGCAATAACGACAAGAGCATCATCGGAACTATCATCACGAGCAACATTAGCAGAATTGTCACCTTGTTTGTTACCTTTCCTCTTTTCCTTGTTCTTCAACTTGAAACACTCAGAGATGTCATGCCCGTCTCTCTTGCAATATCTACAATACTTCTTGTCTCTGGATTGCGACCGGCCCCTGTAGCCATTTTTACTTTTGCCTCTGTTTCCATTATTGGAGTTCTTCTCCTTTGTCCTGCCATGAACAGATAATCCCTCGGCTTGGGATGAACTCGAACCATCATGAGGCACCATTAATTTCATCTTCTCCTTAGAGTTCAAAGCTTCATAAACTTCATTAAGTGTGAGAGTATCACGACTGTATAATATGGTGTCTCTAAAATTGGTATAAGAACTTGGCAGTGAACAAAGTAACATTAAAGCAGTATCTTCCTCTTCATACTTAACCTCCATTGCAGCTAGATCAGATATGATCTCTTTAAATTCTGAAATATGATTCAAAACATTACCTTCCTCAGGTAACCTGTGCAGGAATAATTTTTGCTTCAGATGCATCTTGCTGGTGAGATCCTTGGTCATGCAAATCCCTTCCAGCTTTAACCATAGAGCGGCGGCAGTTTTCTCGCTCAAAACTTTCTGCAAAATATTATTATGCAAATGGAGTTGAATTTGTGACAAAGCCTTACAATCAATTCTTTTCTCCTCATCAGTCCAATCTTGAATTCGGTTCTTCCCAAAACTATCCAGTGCTACATCACAGTTGGGCTGTGCCAACAACCCCGCATCTTGACTTGCCATAGGGTAAACCTTGTGTCACGGTCCAGCAACGGAAGATCATACTTCATGAATGCCATGAGTAGATTAAATCTGTGTACACAAAGTAGTACAAGCCGATAGAAAAAATTCTTGACAGAATTTAATATGCGGAGCAAATAGAACAGAGTAAATAGCACCTGGAACTCTTGGGTCGCTGTAGCAATTGAAGAAAAAAGAAATAGCCTTCTAGCCTCCACGTGAGTAGTAGTCAATTAGTACTTGGGTAATTGGCTTCGGTCTTCATGTTGGAGAAAACAGCGGCAGCAGCTACGATTGAATCCTCGGGACTTGAAGCCAGTACGAGCTGCGTACAGTACGCGAGGAGAGCAGCAAGCGGATCGGTCGCCTTTAAACTTCTGTCGGTCTGGGAGTAGTAACGCCGCAGATAAATCGCTCGTACAATACACCTTGTCTCGGACTCGACATATCCCAACGACGGCGGCGGCGGAAATCGATCTGCCCTTCGGATTGGCAGATCGTGTGCAGGGGCGGCAGACAAACAAACCCTAATCCTCTCGTCTCAAACCTCAGTATCTGAAACTTGACTCTGTATACCACTTGTTAGATAATAACGAGAAATAAATGAGACAGAGAGACACGGATTTTTACGTGAAAACCCTTGCGGGAGAAAACCACGGACGCACGAAGGCGCAATCACTATAATGGAGGAGTATTATAAGAATGAGACGAAAGATCGTCTGAGGTGCGACTACATGGGGTATATAAGAGGGCAATACATGAGAGTCCTTGGAGGACAAGTAAACGAGTTGTACTCGTACGCGTCGACGTCAACGCAAAGGGCCACACCGGTTGTACTACGTCTAGTCCAACACAGTATAATTTGGATCACAATTTAACACTATCTTCCTTTATTTAGTAAACTACGGGTGCTTACACCTTGGACTCTTGGAGAGATTTACAAGCTTACAAGGTTGTTGCCAATATTTGAAAAATCAAAAGTAGCCAAAATCACTTCTTAATAAATGCAGCAAGGCAAAAAATTTGCCTCCTTTTCAAAAAAAATGTAAAAATACCAACTAAAAAAAGTTGTCAAAAATATACAACTTTTTGTAAGCTTGAAGAAAATGCTGATAACCAACCAATCACTATGCAATATTTGATGTTTGCTAAAATTTGGCATGTCAATTTTTGACGTCAAACGAATCATGCTCTTGAGCGCCAGTCAAATTTGTTTTGTATTGACTAGGGTACTGAGGTTTGAGTGGCCTATGCTCTAGTGGGGTTTTGGCCCACGGGTCACCATAATATATGACAAAGGGCCTACTAACGGGTACATTTCACATGTCGACCATGTTTGCTCACCCGAAGAAACTGCAACTCAACCTGTCAGAGCAACTCCAATGGAACGACCCATTTCGTCCGCCCGCGTCCGTTTGGGTCGGCGCGGATAAAAGTGGCGGCTCAACGCGCCGACCCAAACCTAAATCACGTCCGCGTCGCGTCCGCGCCAACGCATTTGCGGCCCAAATTTGCGCCTGGAATGCGTCGGCGCGGACGCGAAGCGGACGCCTCGCGCACCTCCTCGCCGTCCGCCGCGTCCCCACCTGGCGGCCGTTCAACTACGACGGTCAACATTATTTATGATGACCGCCCATCTTGGACCCACGTGGCAGCGACAGAGGTTGTCCTTTTTTAAGCCGGGCGTGCGGCGGGGCCGTCCTCATCCACTGCCACTCGCCCCCGTCCCCATCCGGCCACCCCTGCCCCCACGCCGGCGACAACCCTAGCCACCGCCGAATGGGCTTCTTCTCCGGCATTGGCAGCAGCCGCAAGGGCAAGGCCCCCGCCCTTGCCGCCCTCCACGCGCCGCCGCGCGCTCCCCGGCAGAGGCAGCGCATCAATGTGCCGGTGCACCAGGCCGAGTGGCACTGGCAGCACCGCGTGCCTCTGCCGTACCCCGACGTGACGCTGCGCATGACTGGCATTTGGATCCGGAGAGGATCCCAGTGCCGGCAGCGCCGCGGTCGGCGAGGGCCCATGCGGAGGAGGTGCAGCGCCGGCGGGCGTTGCTAATGCCGGAGCAGTGCGCCGAACCGCAGTACGCCGTTGACTCGCCCAACTGGGCTCGATGGTTCGCCTTCGAGCACGAGGAGGCGAGATGATGCGGCGTCGACCGTAGCCTGCAGCCGCCCCCGCTCGTCGTCCGCAGCGAGGACCAGGAGGCCGAGGCCGCCTACCAGGCGGCCATTAAGGAGAGCGAGGAGGAGGCGCGGTGGAGGGAGGCGGATGAGGCGGCTTTCCAGGCTGCCGTGGCGGAGGCCATGGCCCTCTCCGCGGCGGGCGACTGCGTCGTGCCGCCGGTGACCCCGCCGTCCCCGCCCAAAGCCGAGCCGGAGGAACCGGCCTACCTCGACCGCTACTCCTGGACCGGAGTAGTGCGCGAGTGGGTCAGCGCTTCGCCGATCTGGCTCGGGGCGACGACGAAGCAGGAGGCGGCCTACCTTGACAACTGGCGCCGCGTTCGGCTGGCCGAGGAGCGCCGGGAGGGCGAGCGCCTGGAGATGGTCGAGCGCAAGGCCGAAGAGGAGGCGCAGCAGGCCCAGGCAGCGGCGGCGCAGCCCGACATCGCCGCCCTCTGGAACACGGCGTTCCCCTGGGCCGGCCCTGCGTCGTTGCTGATCGACCTCACCGGCACCGACGCAGACTCCGCCGCCGACGAGGACGCCTAGGGCAGCGCGTCGTCTAGTTTTTAGTATTTTTATGCTAATTAATGGAATGTGGACTTTCGCCGCCCTTTGTGACCGGCTTTATGTTTAATTAAATGCATGTATTTATTTTTAAAAAGCTTTTAAACTTTTTTTTGACGCGCCGACAAAATGAGTCGGGTCAGCGTTGGGCGCTCGCGCCGACCCAAATACAGCGCCGGACGTTTGTGTCCGTCGGGCCGACCCAAACGCACAAAAAGCGGACAAAAGCGTCGTCCGTTTGGGTCTGAGTTGCTCTCACTGATGTCATGGCTATGAGCAACGAGTACAGTGAGAACCATCAGCATTGGCTTTCCATGTTTCTATCGTACAGTGAGCAACGAGTAGTAGTTTCTTTTTCCTGCGAATCAATTGTCCTAGTAGTCGATTGTGATGGAGAACTGTTGTAGTGTCGATTGTGAAGGGAAAAGGAATACGGCCAACTTGCAAGCCGACAGTCCTAATAATAAAGTAGTCGATCGTGACGTAGTAGAAGTACCGTAACTCTCCCGTAAAGTAGAGGCCAGGGTTGAAATACTTTCACGTCGAGTTCATTTTGTGACAACGTTTGTTAAAAGGGTCAGAATAGTGATTTCGGCCTAAAGTAGACAGGCCTCCGCACTTATACACCACGAGTAGAATCTTTTTCGCGATCTGTCGCCAACGACTTGTTTCTACCTGCAAGCCAGAAACTCGCCTCCGGCTCGCACTTATACACACACCACACACCTTGCTGCGGCCTTAAGGTCATCCGAAAAGGCGCCGGCCCGTTCGAGATCAACTCGCCCGTCGCCACCGGACATCCAGGCGTCGCGAAGCGACATATGTCGTCACCTCGCGTAGGCAGAGCTACAAAGCCCTCCACGCCAGTACGCCACGATGGCCGTTGGTGTGGAGCATGTTTGGTTGCCGTTCTATTTTTTGTCGCCCGTTCAAAATAGTCCGACAGGGCGTGCACGGATGTATGCAGGCTCTAAATCAGCTTCTACACCCTGTTCGGTTGCTTGCAAAGATTTTCTGTGCATGGAGGGGAACACGGAAGTCCGTTGTTTGGTTCGTTGTTTTGGGCGTGGCTAGTGCAACCATTCGTGTTTGATTGTGCGCAAGACGTATGTGTAAGAAGTAAATAGACAGGGATTGAATCGTTGTTGTATTGCTTGCCTTATTGCATTAGTTTTTTTTAGATGCTCATTGCATTAGTTTTGACAAGATGAAGATAACTCTTTGCGAGGTGGAGCTGGACGAAAGACGAAGAGGTGGAAGGCGACAACGGAGAAGGTGGCTACGGGGGTAGCGGCGGCGGCCTGAGGAGACGGCGGCGACGGCTAGGTTGGGAGCGTGCCGGCAGTGCTCGAGGTAGGCGAGAAAACCTGACATCATGACAAAGACCGGCGCAGATAGTGATGTTCCCGTGCCTAGGGAGGCGACGCGGCGCATACCACGTAGAAGTGAATGCGCGGGACGGCGTAGTGGACCGTGTGTTAGAAATATGCCCTAGAGGCAATAATATATTATTATTATATTTTTATGTTCATAATTAAGGGTTTATATTTTATGTTATAACTGTTATGATCCTCAAATATACGATTCAGTAAAAACTCATATGCACGTGTGAAATGATAAATGGTAAAATAAGATTCCTACTCTCGTCTCTAAGACTAGCTCAAGTGTTGGTGGTGGTCATGTTTTCTGAATCTTAGCATATCATTAAGTGTAACGATAGTCCTAAAACAACATTGAGAGTATGATGTTAGAAGGACGATCATATTGAATTACTTTGAGATAATATCGTAGAAGTCAATTCTTATAACACAGGGTGTTTAACGTGTGGATATTTTCTTAGACCACGAGAGTATCATAGTCATTTCTTACAGTACGATGAACAATGGGTTGCTCAAATGTCATCTGTAATACGGTGATTATAACAGCAACTTACAGGTTCATTGGAAAGTTTGACAAGGGAGTAGATAGCTCGAGACTGGAATTTGCTCCTCCTCTGACGAAGAGATATTCTTAGGGCTCTCTCGGTATGACGACATTCATATCATCGTCTGGCCAGTCACCTGGTATGACGACATTCATATCATCGTCTGGCCAGACACAAGTGACTATGTAATGAGGAGACCGGTATCGTGAGCATGTGTATGACTCAAGAGTTAAGAGGATACCGATATATCTCACTTCGGATTTTGTAAAGTATCGTGAAGCAAAGGGAATAGCACATGATAACAAAAGGTTCACTGGAATGTCATTCGTATACTCAAAGGGAACGATATGGACGTGCATGGTTTCTCTATCGGTCATTGAACGAAAGTGGTTTTGTTCATGTCTATGTTTTACCGAACCTACATGGTCACAAGTTTAAGGTAATCACAATCTGTTGAGTATTAGTAGGACAGGAATAATGAGAAAATATTCGTCAAATTGTTTCACTAATACTCAAAATAGTTTCGACTGGAACCGGAAGCATTCTGGGGTCATCGAAAGGGTTTCAGAGTTTATTGGATAATATCGGATATTTCCGACAAATAATATATAGGTGGAACATGTTTCCGGATATTCCCATAGTATGGGAGAGCCATTTTTAGGCAAATCTTCACAAGACCATTATCACCAAACGGTCGGCAAGCTTCAAGCATATGATCTCTTCGTGATGCTTCACTTGAACTTGCACAACTCAACCTTGATGGCGATCACCACTTGATGTCATCCTCCATGGGTTATATGAGATCTTCTTCTTGATGCAAGCCCATGGAAAAATAACTAACCCCACACTGAACCACCACACAAATAGATCATGGGTTAGTACACAAAGCGTAATGGACAATGCTAACCGTACCGTGAGATCACTTGATCCTACACAGTACATCTTCTACACTTTGTGGGCTGATCAACTTGAGTCCACTCTTTGTACTTAGTCTTAATCAACCTTGTACCTTATCTTCTCTTTTCATCAAGATGATGTCCTGAAGGTAAACATGAATGTTCACACAATCTTCTTCTTCAAGACATGCTTGCAGTACACTCAACTCTCACATGACCAATCTTTCAATAACTCCTTGAATAGCATCTTGGTCAACACATAATCTCCTTATTATAACCTTCAAACCAACACATGGTCTTCAAGCAAAGCATATGAACAAACCATAAGGTATAACTCAAAGCAACAATTAGTCCATAGGGATTATCATCAATTACACCAAAATCCAACATGGGGGCATCATGTTCTTTCACGTACACGACCAACGGCCCGGCGAGGGAAGCGGGCTGGTGGGTCACGTAGATGCCTGAGAGGTCTGAGTTCATGGACAACCCGAGCCACCGCTTCTTCTCCACGAACTTCAGCACGGGCTGCAACATCCCGACAGCCACAACGCCGAGGCTCACCAACGCCGCCGTGGGCACCAGCATCACCACACACCCCATTGTGCCTAGCGCCACCCTGTAGGTCCACGGGGTGTCAGTCCACCTCATTGACGGTAGTATTAACAATAGGAACTCTAGGAACATGCTAAAGCGGTAGAAGTTCTCAGCCGCCATGATCTCATGTAAGCTCATCGTCGAGAGCAACAACACGCCTGAGACCGAGAAGAAGATGCCAACCAATGGGGTTCCGTACCATGACCAGCTTGACGGTTCCTTGGGCGGCAACGGAAGAGGACAGACGGGCGTCGTCGCGCTGGGACCCCCTTTTGATGGCTGACTTCATGAAATTCCTCGCCACTAGCTAGATTCCAACACCGGAGAGGGACGACCGCAGGTGTGGGGGTGATGCAGGTCCCATTCTCGGGGCCGTTGGTGGCTGCGAAGGCGGAAGGAGGAGGTGTCATTCATGAGAGAGGTGAAATTAATTATTTTTCCCCGAGAACTTGTTGCGGCCGAGAAAAATAGAAGAGTTGGGCTGGGTTTGGGGCTTAACTCGTCAAAACTTTGCTCCGCTACACGTTTGAAAGGTTCGGCTAGGTACGGTTAAGGCATCTCCAATGTTGATCCGTAAATTTGCTCCTGCATCCGTCCACGAACAGGGGGGCCAGTCAACATACACGAATGCCGGAGCCGGCCATCCAATGCTACCCGCATACATCCCGCCCCAATTTTTTTAAAGCCCGCGTGCTCAAATAGCTTCATATATAGTATATAATATTTCAAATGTTCAAATGTAGCAGTAGTTCTAATTTAAATAAGTTCAAATATTACACTCAAACATTGTTGTCCCCTTTAACCGCCCACAAATGCTCAATCGGATCCTTCTTCAGTTGCTCGATGTTGAATCTGTTGATGCATTTGAACAAACTCTTCAAATGTGGTCGGATTCTGGTCAGGAAGTTCGATATGATCACCCATGTTCTCAAATTCAAGACATGCGGCAACATCCTCACCCTCATCCTCCATGATCATGTTGTGCATGATCACACAACATGTCATCACCTCCCACAAGGTCTCTGGATCCCATTGTTTAGCAGGTTCACGAACAACTGCAAAACATGCATGCAGAACTTCAAAAGCCCTCTCAACATCCTTTCTAGTTGTTTCTTGTCTTTGGGCAAAGTAAGACTTTTTCTGGACAATTGGGTTAGAGAAGGTGTTCACGAAGGTAGCCCAAGGAGGATAGATACCATCAACCAAATAGTAGCCCATGTTGTACTCATGCCCATTGATGGTATAGTGGCAAGGAGGAGCTTTTCCTCCAGTCAGCCTAGCAAACAATGGTGATCACTGCAGCACATTGATGTCATTGTGAGACCCGGGCATTGCCAAAGAAAGCGTGCCAAATCCAAAGATCATGTGATGAAACTGCTTCAAGAATGATGGTGGGCTTCTTAACATGACCCTGATATTGCCCTTGTAAAGCTTTTGAACGGTTCTTCCATTTCCAATGCATGTAGTTAAGAGAGTTGAGCAAACTTGGCCACCCTCTTGCTTTCAAGATTGCCAAGAGCCTCTCGGTGTCCGCAATGGCTGGTTCTCTCGGGTAATGAGGTCCAAACACCTCGACCACGACAATTGCAAACCTAACCATGGCATCTCCGCATGTGCTCTCAGACATCCGTAGGTACTCGTCCCAAGAATCAGCGATCGTGCCATATGCAAGCATCTGCAGTACGGCCGTGCACTTATAGTAACCAGAGAAACCAATCTTTCCCACGACGTCCTTCTTCAAGATGAAGCAGTCATCAAAAGACCAGATGCCATGGTAGAGACAATCGAAGACATTTTTGCGCATTCGAAAGTGACAGTGAAATTGTCGGTAAAGAGGGCATCGGCGGCAAAGTAGTCATCCATCAACATCAAATGGTCACGCACCGTGTTGCAATTGAGCACTCGATGGCCCTTGATTGATACCTTGAAATTGAGAACATGCTCTTCTGCACGCTCCGCATCTGCAAGGACCGCCTGCATCATCGCCATCTCATCCATGTATTCCCGACTCTACATAGTGCTTGCATATGTACTCCATATCCAAATCCATTGCTTCAAAGAACAAGAAACAAAAAAATAGCATGGGCATTTCACCGAACAGTTGTCGGACATGGTGAGTATTGTAGGAGCTGATGGTACCTGCACGGAGGTCGAAGGAGAGGTGTGGAACGGCGGAGGAAGAGAAGCGGCTTGGAGCCCGGGTGTACCATTGGAGGTGATGGACTCGCCGAGCTCCGATAGGGGTGTGGTTGGGCGGCCGGGTGGTGAACCGATGACGAAAGCAAGAGAGAAAAAAGGAAGGAGAGAAAATGAGAGGACGGAGGTGCGGGTCCGGGAGGGGTTTTGGGTGGGCCAGGGGTGTAGGAGTCCTATGTGTCTGCTGTCCGGACTCCCGAAAGCCCCCCGGTTTGTCTCGGGTTTACGAGAAAAGTGCATCCGAATGCTCGGCGGACCGATATAAAACCATGTTGGATGGCTAAACTGTCCAGATCGTATAGTCCAGACGGTTGCGGTAACCCTCAGGAGATGCCCTTAACCCCCATTTTGAGGAGTTAAAAGGTTTCAAGGAATCGACTAGATATGCTCTAACAAGATTAGCAAGCATCTCCGTGTTTCTGGCTCAAGGAGATCAAACGGAAGAGGCATTGACCATGAAAGCAACCTACGGCAGCTGTACTGTGGCCGTCAAGGAAGGCAAAGACGACGTGGAACTTGGTGTGACTAAAGCCAACTAGCCACCAACACATACTGGGGAGTTACATTGAAATGGTCACACACACAGACACAGTAGTCACAAGTTTAAAGCAGTTTCCTTACACGAGGCTTCAATTACGTACACACAACTCAGGCTAGCATCAGTAACTCACTGCACTTCACATACCCCTTCTAAAAAGTGCACATATACACATAGTATATCAGTATAGAAAAAGGAATAATAGGTTCTCAAAAAAACAGAGAATAATAATTTACTAAACTACAAGGAAGGGGATCCAACTCCTTTGTGCACTTCTGTTTGCCAGATTAACATTTGCGCTGACGTTTTCTCGCTGCCACATGAATCTTCTGTTTTTCGTAGGTAACGACGTAGTCGCAGTAAGGCGGGATCCGAGATCTCCATACTAGCACCTCAAACTTGTCTTCAACAGGTATATCACGGCCTGTCAGTAGTTCTTGCGACGTCAGTTTTGGCAGCTCACTTTGAGCAGGGCCAGCCTCCCTAAGATCATACACCAGGTATCCCTGAGCCTGACCACCCACCAAGGCCGCACTGCCGAAATTCACAGGAAAATTTCTACCAAGAAGGTCCTCCGGGTGCGTGCCGAAGGACAACAAGTGCTCACGAACTATTCCTCTTATGCTCGATAATACTCCGCGCCAGAATTCTGTGCTTGGATTAGCTCTTAGTAGCTCGCCGAGTATGTTTGCACCAAGAAATGATCCCTGTAGGAGCGCCGCTAGTTGCATGCCCAAAGATGCCAGTTTCGGGTGCTCATCAGGATTCGTGCTTCCAAAGGCGAGTGCCTTGAAGTAGTACCAGTACTCTTCTTGAGACAGACTCCTCAGCCTGATCGGTTGAGCAGTCCCCAAGTTTGCAACTTGCTCTGCTCTGCCTGTCACTACAATTTTGATCCCAGCACCTGGCAACTTCTGCAAATATGACTGGAAGTTTGTCCATGCTGCCTCATCCACATCGAAGATGAAATCCACAACAAACAAGTACTTCCCTGAGGCTGCCTGGCTGTTCAATGCAAATACTTCGTTCCGTAGATCATCTCCTTTGAAGAAAAACATGTGGGAGAAACGATTGCACACCCTCTCATCCTTGCAAGCATGTTGCACCAGAGTTTTCTTCCCAATTCTGTGCGGGCCGATGATCGGCAGGATGCTAATATGTGCGCAATCGTGACGAGTGTCATCACATAGCAAGAAGTTGATGAGTTGCTCTTTCTCAACGTGGCGACCAAACATGCACTTATCCATGTATAGGTGCATACAGTATGGCTGGCGAGGAAGGCGAGGGCAGCTGCCGAGGAGCACAACGAACTCTCTCATATCTGCAGTCGTAGCCTCTAAGCTTGCAAGAACACTTTTCAACTTTGTTGTGCTCCTGGTACTAAATGTTATTGGTGTGTTCTTCATCATAGAAGCAGCAACAGCAAAACGAAGGCGCTTGGCGGCGTCAAAAGTAGAAACGGCAAGAGATTGGCTCCAGTGACTCACCTCATCATCTTCAACGCTCTCTTCTCCAAGGGGTTGGAACTTGAGCTTGTCAAGCATGTAGTACCCGAGATGCACACCCTCGATGAGTGTCTTCAGCTGCAGGAACATCCCTCGATTTGTGATGTGCCGCCCCTCTGCTTCCTCAACAACCATGTGCATCCTTAGCAAGATGCGTTCCAGCCTTCTACGATCCTCCTCCTCACATGTTTGAGTGCCATAACTTTGCGCCAGGAAAGAGATGAACCGGCTGACAAGATCACCCGCCACAGCTGAAATCAGAACCTCCATGCCAAGATCTGATTTTTAGTTTGCAAAGAAAGTAGTTATTTCAGAGGTGGGGAAATAAGGTCAAGAAAGACAGCAACCCAGGGTTATATGACAACGACAGAAATAAATTCATATGATGAGGTGGCTCGTCCTAACACTCACGTACAAAATTTCCTTTTTGTAACTTGTTTCTACCTTGAGCCCCTTGAGCCGGAGGACCTTTTCTCAGTTTGCTTTCTGTTGCACCTCCGCCTTCTCGATAATGGTCGATGATGGCGAGGATCGGTGGCTGGAGCACCTCAGCTTCTTCAGGTCATCCTCCAACACTAGCAACTGCAGAGATAAGCATCTATACTGTGAGCCTTGACCAGGAAGCAATTATCCATACCTTTTTCTTTCTTTAAAAGAAACATAGCACTACGGTGGCTAAAAGTCAAGAAATGGAACTGCCAGCACAATGATTCAAAGGTGTGGGCATGTGGCTGAAGCCAGTTAGTCATCGACACATACTGGGTTAAACTGAATTGACCATATACATGAGAATAGTCAGAAGCGTGATGTAGCAATAGGAAGTGACTGCCCTTTACATATCCTGTTTAACAAGTGCATATTAGCAAAAAGGTTCGAATTACATCTAGAATAAGGATGGGCATACAGATAACTCCTCCGTGCACCTCTGTCGGCCAAATTAAAATTCATGCCGATGTTTTTTTCCATGCCAGATGATTCTTCTTGCCGATGCTACGACGGTGCTTCTGTTTCTCGTAAGTAAAAACATAATCAAAGTTAGGAGGGATCCGAGATCTCCATCCCAACACCTCAAACTTGTCTTCGGCAGGAACACCTCAGGACGGGTGCAGTAGCTCCTGCGATGTCAGCTTTGGCAGCTCGCCTCCCAAAAATCATATATGCATGGCATCCTTGAGCTTTACCGCCCACTAAGGCCACATTGGTATAATTCAGAGGAGTATTCTCTCCAGAAATTCCTCTGGGTGCGTGCCGAAGGACCTCAAGTGTTTGTGAGCCAGTCCCCTTATGCTACATAATACACCACGCAAGAATTGAGCATTTGGGCTCGCTCTTAGTGGCTCGTATATTTGCACCAAGAAATAATCCCTGTAGGAGTGTTGCTAGTTGCATACCCAAAGATGCCAGTTTTGGATGCTCATCGGGATCCATGCTTCCAAAGGCAAGTGCCTTGAAGTAGTACCAGGACTCTTCTTCAGACAGACTCTTCAGCCTGATGGGTTGAGCAGTCCCCAAGTTTGCAACTTGCTCTGCTCTGCCTGTCACTACAATTTTGATCTCAGTGCCTGGCAACTTCTGCAAATATGATTGGAAGTTTGCCCATGTCGTCTCATCCACATCATAAGATGAAATCCACAACAAACAAGTACTTCCTGAGACTGCCTTGCACCTATCGAGCATGTAATGCCCAAGATACACACCCTGAATGAGTGCCTTAAGCTGCAAGAACATTCTTCGATTTGTGATGTGCCGCCCCTCTGCTTCCTCAACAACAGCGTGGATCCTTAGCAACACGAGTTCCAGCCTTCTACGATCATCATCCTCACAAGTTCGAGTGTCATATATGTGAGCTAGGAATGAGATGAAACGGCTGGCAAGATCACCTGCGACTGCTGAAATCAGAACCTCCGTACTGAGCTGAGACGAGCCCTCCCTGGGAGTAAGTGATCACATGGGAGTTAATTTGCAAAGAGTAACACTGTTTCAGAGGTGGTAGAATGAAGTCAAAGTCTGCAGACATATGGCACCATGATGGTGACTGAAAGCAGTTCACACAGTTGGACGCTCCTACAAAATACAAAATGTCTCTTTCGGCTCACTTATTTCCACCTTTTCATGAATACGGCTGCAGAAAACATTGTGTGCATTTTAAATATGAGGAAGTCTCCAATCAATCCTAACCCCACAAATGGACCAAATGCAATGGCCCAGGCACTCTTGTGTTTACAAGAGTGTCACTTTCAGACTTTTTGATGTTTTCTCTATTTTGTGCAGATGGGCAAAAAAATGTTATATTTTGCAAATAAAATAACGACAACTAGGATAAATCATTTTGGGGTGACCTAAAAAGCATGGTTTCATTACAAATTGGGCATCAGCCGGCCACTCTCTCCCAGTTCCTCCCTCCCTCTCTATTTGCACTGGTTGACACCTGGTTCATAAGAGCAAAACAAACATCTAGATAAATGAGCATTCTTGCAGTAAAATCAGCACAGCTCATATGTGAGCAAATTTCATTCTTCCACTTGCTACTTGAGACTATTCATCACTAGAAGTTACCCTAGGAGATACTCCCTCCGTCCCAAAATTCTTGTCTTAGATTTGTCTAAATACGGATGTATCTAACGTAACTAGATACATCCATATCTAGACAAATCTAAGACAAGAATTTTGGGACGGAGGGAGTATATGAGAAGCCAACAAGAGCAAGAGAGAAAGGCTGAGATAGAAACCAAATAAGGTGGCTCACTAACCAAATACGTTTTCCTCAAAATTCTTCACTGCAACGCTTACAACAACAAAAATAAAGAACTTCATGAGCTCCTTTCTTTTAAGATTGGAGCCCAAACAGACACAGAGGTCAGTGGCCTGGACTTCCAGCACAACACAAGCCTACCCTTCTCATGCACAACCTCAAACCCCCTATTGAACAACCAAACCAGCATCCTGGCCTGAGCAACATTGCAACCACTCAGGTCACAAGCCCCATACCTTTCCAAAACCTGAGGAGCAGTGACCTCAACTGTCACAGACCCATACTGCCCCACAAAGTCCTGTATCCTTGGCCCCACCATCTCCCTCTCCACAAGCCTCAGGCAAGCCCCCTGGTTACCACCAGCGAAGCAGCTCGCCAGTGACTCGAACACCGTCGTGAAGTGGTGCAATGCCTCGAAGAAGAAGTCGACAAAGGAGGCCTTACATAGAGACGCCTCCTTTCCGATTCTAACCAGCTCCTCTTCTACAATGACCATTAACTTAGGCTGTAACAGCTTAACACAGGCAGGTAGGAGTGCCGGTAACTTGCTCAGCAACTTGTAAGGCATGCTTGTTGTGTCGCATGAGAAGATCACCGAGCCTTTACTGTTCTTGAAGAACTCATGCAGGTCTTCATCACTGTGTAAACAGAGAGAGCTGTACTGGAAGGGGAGGTTCAAGGAGTCCGCGAACTCCGAGAGCCGCCGGGCAGATTCATGGTGAACATCGTTGGTGTAGTCGGCGTCTGCTGTGACTGCCGTGAGGTGGAATGACATGCCACCATGACGGGCAAGATCTGACATGAGTGATGGCCACTGGATGCCCTCGCCAATGTTCAGGTCGACGACGTTTACATGTGTATCGCCCTTGGTGGCGTCTAGAATGGCCTGGTTGGCAGTGAAGTGTGCAAACTTGGCAAACGGCGACAGCTCTTGTATAATCTGTTGCACCGACATTCTATCAGACGGCAGTGGCTCCGGCAGCGAGCAACTGGTGCTTGCACTGGAGATCCGGGACCGCAGACCTTGGGCAAAGTGGTAGGCCAGGCGATCAAAAGAGCCGGCTGCTGCATTTTCAGGGCTGCCAAGGAGGAGCCCATCAAGCCTTGAGAACACTGCCAAGGCAAACCTTGGATCCCCCGCCTCGACCGCCTCTGCACCAGTGAGAAGGAGATCAGTTAAACTGTTCTCCTCCATGAGCTCTTCCTGGATCGCGACCAAGTTGCCACTCTCTTGGCCCAGAATCCTCTCATCACAATAGGTGAACACACCAACATCAGAAGCATCTTGTTGATGCCAATCATTGGCATAATCTTGAGCTGCAGTGTCCAAGAACACATTATCAGGTTGCTGATCAGTGGAATGATCAACATGGATGGTGGCGTTCTCGTGGAGAGCTACTTGAGGAGACCACATGAAAAAGTTACTCTCTTCATGTGTGGGGAGGGAGAGAAGAGGGGAACAAGGATATGACATGGTCTCCATTTTAGTTGCTATCTACGATAAGAATTGCCTTGATGTGTGGCCTCAGACTGTGTCTTATATAGAAACCACATGGCGGAGGGGCAAGAGATTAGTAGTGGAGAAAAGAGAATGCGTGGACCCCACCTTCATGGCCGATGCACGCTAAATTATCCTGATCTTGGAGCCTAATGCAACATGGATTGAGCTCGAGGTGATTGGCTCTTGTGTAGTTCCCCACCAACTTCACAGCATACATACATACCCCCCAAAACATCACAATAAAAATAGAAGAGAAAAGCATACGTGTGCAATGTGTCATTTTGCTGGCCTGACAGAATGAAGCAGAAGGGACTGCGAATACGCTAATGGCATATTCCAAGAATTCTTCTTGCTACGTGGCAGCATCTAGTCAATTGTTGGACTATGTGCTGTTGCTACTTCAAAGTTGCTATGGCCTGCACATATGTGCCAATGGCAATGCAGAACGGCAACAAAAGATGCAAATCATATGATTTAAATTTTTGTGCTCAAGAAATGGCTTCTTAGTACTATATGATATCTTTTTAAAAACATAAGCACCGCTTCATTCAGTCTGATACGGAATTAATGTTGACGTTTTAATACTTAACATTATTCATGATCATTGACCACCCCAAACCAAGTTAATTTTGGCATGCTAATGTGTGTCCAAATTGTTTGTGGTGTAATAAATTCATGACACCAACTTGCTCGCAGACTGGATTCTTTATTTGACACCAATAAGGTATTCATAAAGCGTATTCATAAAGCCCATTATTGTCAGGTGATACAAATTATTGGCAGATTCTAATGGAGTTATGAGATGTAGACAATAGAGTAAAACTAAAAGAGGGCAAAGCTGCCTGTCTCAAGGAATAGAGCTGTTGCAAAGTGGAACTTACAAAACACAAGCGTAGGCCACACAGATTTCCTGGTTCCAGGCTGCCTCTTGCTACTGATCTGAATGTTTCTCCTGCCTTCCCGCCTGGCAATTCCAAAATGATCGTTTCCAGAAACTACCAACAGCAGGAAAATCTGGATGGAGTCCAACCATGTACAGCTTTTCACTGACTATTTCAGAACTTCAGATTACAAGTGCACAAATGGTGTGTTCCGGAGAGCTTTCAGCATTGTATAAGTTTTTTTTTCCTCTGGAGAGAGTCTGGATGATTCCACTGAGGTAACTAAATATTTTTTCCTGCACTATGCTGAGATGTCTTTATTACAGGACAAGCAAAGCTGGCAAAATCTGCACATTGTCAAGAGTAACATTGTGAATTTACTTGGTCATGGAATATTGTTGTGTTCGACCAGAAAAAGAAAAAGATGCCAAAGTACAACTGTAAGAGTGTAGACAATATGATGTAAAAGAAGAAATCACTTTAAAAAGGATCTTGGCAGCATGGTACTTTTCATCACAACCAGCAGTACAACTGCCTTCACAACCGGACATTAAGTATCATATGCCCCCACCACACCCTACAAGATTTCGTCATAGAGGGCTCAAATTAATTCCTTGAGAGTTGAGACTAACAGGAATGATTGTATGGCCCATTTTGTCAACGACGCGGGAGCCCAGCATGCTCAGGAAACATGCTCACTGACATCAAATGAGTTAAGGACGGCAGGTGGATACCTAATTATCATCATAATCATAGTTGGTAAGCACTGCTGCTGGACAAGGAAAGAAACTATTAATTAGACAACATGAATCAAATATTCAGTATTATATGCTAATACATTGATGGAATCAGCATTTGCCTAAATATATATAACACTTTTGCTCTTGAACTATTCAGTGGGAATAAGAATAAAGGTTTGAAACAAGTGGTGGAGGTCAGAGGGTTTAAGCTGATAATAGAGAGATTCTCAAACGACACTTGTCGGCATTTCACTGACGCAACGTGGCCTAACATCTTCAAAAATATGGGAAGGAAGAACAGTGGACAAAGATCACTAAGAATTCCACCAATAGAAGGCCTATGGGGTTCGGTGGTTGAGAGGAGCCCCTCACAGCAATTGCTGAAAACAAGAGCAGCAAAACAAACTGTTGCTTTCCGTTCTGTAGCATCAGCTTGGTGGTCTCCTAATCCCCAGCTAGGTAGCAAGTCACCTAAAGCATCATCCTTTGTCTATCGGTATGTTCCCTAATCCCGCATAAGATACACGGTACACGTACTTAACATGAATGCCAAAGGGAAGTACAAACGAAGACGCACTAGCACTGTACAGTATATGCTTGGTTTATCTGGACGAGAGGGAGGCAGAAGGTTCCGATGCCATTGATTAGACAAGCATGCTAGAATAACGTGGTTTGCCTGTGTGGCTGTGCGCTGTCCTCCTCTGAAGAACGAAACTTAATTCTAGTACAAGAAATTTGTCTTCCCACAAGGTAAACGAAAAATTTGAGATTAGCAAACACTAGAGGACATGCTAATTTCTGGTTTGATGCATCACTTACTAGTTGGCTAGCCTATCAGCTCACTAAGAACTGCCAGCCAAAACAAATTTCTCAAGGGGTCAGATATATTACAGCATGGTCCCATGAATGGCATACCTCATGCAGTTCAAAAATAAACCTCTGCAATATGCCTTACTCTCAAGATAGAATCCCACGGTCACGATAGAAGACAACCGATCTCTCCTCTAGGTAAACTACAACTCGAGGCCTGTGTACATTAAAGTAAAAATTCACTGTCAACTGAGGTCAATATATTGTTTGCATCCTACCACATAGACTTGCGTATGGTTAAATTCAGGTTAGAGTAAGCAATATATTACAGTCCAAGGGCGGCAATGCATGGTCAACTGATTTCTCTTTCAGATGACTGAGACATTACTGAAATATGAGCCTAGCTAGACGGCCGGAAATTTCAACAATTATGGGAAATCATTGAACTTTGAAATTAGAAGGTAACAGCCACTAGTACTGTACAAATCTGTCACCATCAGCTGCATAATCTAAGGTGCCTAGCTATAGAAAACATAAGTACTGGCAAGTTGCTGCACGATAGATTCCTGTTAAACAAGCTTGGCAAGCTAAGGTTGGAGCTATTCTCCAGTCAAAAAGATTTAGATAAATCTGATTATTTTTAGTGAACAATAAATATGATTCGTTCCTGTTAATATGGACACTATGACTCACCACCTAGACCACGAATAATATTAGGGGAGACATGTCATGAAGGCTTAACCCTGGTTTTGCTAACAATTAGATGTTTGAATCGAATAAATTTGATGTCATTTATCAAAACAATATAAATGCTCGTATTCCAATCCTTCCCCATATTAGAGAAACAAAATGCTGAGAGAAAATTGTAACCGGCGGAATACATAATTAAAAGTCCATGACTATCATGTACTAACAAGCATGGTCTCCTCCAACTCTTAAACATGGAGACCACTAGAAGTCTAGAACCCCATATTAGAGACATGTAAGAGATAATTTTAGTCCTATTATTGAAATCGGAAGTACATTGAACTTTGAAATGGGAAGTTAACAGCCACTAGTACTGTGGAAACTTGTCACCATCACCTGCATAATCCAAGCTGCCTAACTATAGAAAACTAAAGTACTGGCAAGTTGGTGCAAGTGGGGTAAATTCCTGCTAAACAAGCTTGGCAAGCTAAGGTCGGAGTTATTCTCCAAAGTCAAGATATTCCAGATAAATCTAATTCGCTTCAGTTAACGTGGACCTTCTGACTCACGACTCAGACCAGGAAAAAATATTAGGGAAGGAGCGTCATGTAGGCACCATCCCGGAGCAAAGCTTACCCTGGTTTTGCTGACAATTACTCCCTCTGTAAAGAAATAATTACTCCCTCTGCTTTTGCTAACCAAAGCGTTTGAATCGAATAAAATTGACATCATTACTCGAAGCAAAATACATGCTCGTGTTCGAAGCCTTCGATTCCTTCCCCACCACTATTAGCAAAACAAAACGCTAACAGAATTAAAACCGACGGAATGCAAAATTACGAGTCCATGACTATCATGTGCTAATTAGCATTGTCTCCTTCAACTCTTAAACATGGAGACCGCTACAGCCCAACGCTCGACTCGTGTTCAGAGATAATTTTAGTCCTACTGCATCACCACCACATATGAACAGAATCTCATGACCAGTACAGTCTGTCTGCACTTGTCCTGCCATGACTACTCTCGAATGACTAAAATAAAAGCACTGTGGCTAGTATTAAGAAGAACCCCCTGATTATCGCATGCTAATTAGCACAGTTTCCTCGAACTGACACGCCAAGGTTATACACGGGAACCGCTAGAACCCAAAATCTAGGGACAGTGCATCATCACAGCAAAATATGAAACAGAATCCCAATGTAAGGGAATCCTTTGCGTCGGGTGTGGTGAACCGACACCCCAAACTTGTACGCGGGAATCGCTAGAATCCAACTGGCATGCTTTGCAACTGCGGTTGCACGACTTGATCGCGCGCGGATACAGAAGTACGCACGTATCTCTGCAATCTGCATCTTCCATGTGCGCACCGCGCCAGGCGCCACCATGTGAGTATGTGACGCAAAGCTCCGAGCGGAAGAGACGTCAGTGCGTGCGTGTACCTTCGGGTTCGGGGTGAGGTACCTTCCTGACCTACCTCGGGAGGGGTTGGTGGTCGGCTGACTCGGCGCCGCGTGGGAGGGAGAGGGGGGATAGGAATCGGAGCAGGCCGGAGATGGACGCGCGAGGGGTGGGAAGGGATTCCTTGGTCGTCCATTCTGCTTCACCGGCTCCGGCGCCACCGCGATGGACGGAGAGACAGTCGGGTGGTCGGCGGGGGTCGGCGGAGATGGAGATGGTGACGCGCGCCGACGAGTGGAGGAGCCGAGAGAGATTTGTTGTTGTTTTTTTGAGAATGAGATTTTTTTTTGAGGGGCCAAGAGAGATGCTTACACGCGTCGGTGAGCTCAGGCGTGATGGGGATTCGCTGTTTTAGATGGGCCGTTGTATTAATTGCGACGGGGACCCCTTCGTTGGGCTGTTTTAGATGGGCCGGAGTATTTAGTTGCAAGTTCAACATAGGGAAATGGTGAACGGACACGGATTAGGAGCTCTAGCTCTCGGGCATGCACCCTATATGAACAGTAAAATAAAAAATACTAAAAAAATAAAAATATCCTGAAATTTCAGGGTATCAAACCTGGTCGACAGTGTACTCCCGAATCAAGTTTCATAAAGAAATGATATCCGTGGTATTCTCAGCAAAAAAGACAAAAAATAATTATATAAAAAACGTTTGAATAAATCGTAGGTTGAACTGTATTTTCTTCACTAAGAGTACCACTTCGTACGTGAACAGAATGAATGACCATGTTTGATACCCCGAAATTTCAGATTTTTTTTATATTTCCTAGTTTTTTACTATTCATATAGGGTGCATGTTATTGGCACCCGAGAGCTTCTATGCGTTTTCGAGTGGTGAACTCAGCATACACACACTAGAGAACAATGGAAATGATTCAAAGTATTCAACCATTTCTTTTTAATTGGTTTATCAGGGCCTTAGGGCGTGTACAATTATGTTATCTTAGTAGTTTCACATAGAATAAGTAATGAGGTGAAGGAGAGAGAAACTAAAATAAAATTTATCTTCTCTTAATTAAGAGATGATCCCTTAGCATGGTGTCTTTTTTCAGGAAAACTTTTGATCTAGTCATCATATGCCATGACAGTACGAAGAACAGTAGAATTACCAAAAATTACATTCAAGTCCGAAGAGCACCTAGCTACGACTACAAGAATTGGAGCGAGCCTAGGCAGTGTTATCGTCATCATCCCTCCCTCATCGGAGTCGGGCAAAACCTTGTTGTAGTCGACTGCGCTAGACGCATCTCGCAGGCTAGGTGGGAAGGACCTTATTCCATCTTCAAGAAGGCGTCGTCGTCTCGTCTCCATGAGTAGGACACAAAACCCTAATCAAACTGAAAACTCTAATTTAAGAATGGAGCACGATCCCTCCCACCGGAAAGGGTCCGTGCTCACCGTGCCTTCGTGGCCCTAAAGCCATCGAAGACAAGGCGGACCGATGGCGGCGCCAACGAGAATATGTTGAACCCTAATCACCTTGTTTGCCTGGGAGCGCAAGACAAAGGGTATGCTAATTACTATAGATAAGACTAAGAGATGTTGAACTTGATATACATATACACTAGTGCATAACAAAAGCTAGTCATTGTGTCGGACTACAATGGGATTGCATGGAGTAGTTATTAAGGAGATCACTTAGCATTCTGAGTTTTTTCTTCGTCGGAATGTTCTCTTATCCATGAACGGCGTAATCATAATTACGAAGCTCACAACATTGCTAAGTATGCTAGTTCTTTGAGTGTGGGACGCCATGTGTGGCCTGGCGTTCCCTATGACAGTATATCAATCCCTGTAAAAAAAAGTGATTAATAAAGCTTAGTGATGTTGTCCCAAAAAAACTAGAGAAAAATGTACATGATTCAAAGTATTTAATCATTTATTTGAATTGGTTCATCACGGTCTTATGGCATGTACAATGATAATATCTTAGCGGTGCCGCGTAGAATAAATACTGAGGTGGGAGAGACAAACTAGAAGAAAAAGTTTACCTTTTCTTAATTAAGGGATGATCACTTAGAACGACATCACTTACCACATATTTAGCTATATCTAGTTACTAGAGATAAGAATAAGAGATAATTCATGGTATATTAGTTTTATTGTCATATCTAAATTAAATGGCAGGTCCCCGCAAAAAAATGTACATGGCAGAGATAAAATAAGAATGTCTTATAAACCATTGTATATACGATAATCCACTTCTGAGCTCAGGCACATCTGCACCCAAAACAAATACTAGAAAAATTCAAGAAATTCCAAGTTTTTGCACGGTAGATAATTTGATGTGTGAGGTCCACTCCAATTTTCAGATTTGGACATATGAGCTGCTCTCGGCAAAAAAGACAAATTCAGGATCTTAAAAAAGTTTACTATTCATGCACTGTTTTGACCTGATTTGTCTTTTTTGCTGAGAGTAACTCAGATGTCCAAATGATCTGAAAATTGAAGCGAACCTCATAGAATAATTTTTCTACCATGCAAAAAAAATGATTTTTTTATTTTTTTGTGATTTTTTTCTCTGGCCGGATGCAGATGAGCCTAGCCACAGAAGCGTTGCACTCTTGTATATGCCCTTAAACATATGTACTCCATCCATGCAGGTGCATAAGTCATCTTAGGTTGTACACCGTGATCAAGACAGGGGAAAACAAGAAAATTTAATGTTTATTTGCTAATTAATAACATTGCATTCAATGAATTGACCACTGCATGTCGTGTTAGTCTCAAGTCATTAAAAGCGTACACGTCGCACATCTCTTATTGGTTGATTCATTTATTTATATCAAGAAACGAGATGAGAGTTAATGCACCACGCCTAAGTGTTTTGAGATTATTTGGTTTTCTTAAGGTTTACACCTAGACGGAGGGAGAAGTTTTTTCTTCTTCACCATGACACAGACCTGCACTTGCCCACCATTAATGACGCCATTGGGCATTGACACCGATCTGATGATGAATTGATGATGAAGAGTCAAAGTCTGAGTCCATAGGACTTTTTCGTCGAGGTAAATACACTGATGGTGCTTAAACTTGTCACGGATGTGCACTTTAGTGCCTGAACTTGTAAAATACATCGAATTGGTTCCATAACTTGGCATAGATGCGCATATACGGTTCAAATGATGTTTGTTTATGTTAGCGATGCTGACGAGGTACGCCCAGCATCGTATGGGACTTAGCTGCTAGTAACTGACGGGGGGACAAAGGTGTGTGGCTTGATTTTTTTGATGAAAAACCCCCTAAAGTACAAGTTGCCGGAGGTTTGCAGGTCCGCCTTGGAGATGCCCTTATGGACTAGGCACGGCTGCCACTCCAACCAAGAGTTGTTCGCATGTGTCAAAGTACAGCTAATCTTTATGACTGTATAACAAACATAATTTCAAAAGAATGCAAAAATCTTCATGTCACTTTAAAATGAATTTACGTGTCATATTGAAACATGTCCATACAACTGAAAATATTTATGAATTATAAAAATGTTTATATGATTTATTATTCATGTGAGGATCCGCAATCTCAGGGCGCCTAGGCTTGTACTCCCTCTATAAACTAATATAAGAGCGTTTAGATCACTAATATTTTTTTAAAACACACAAACTTTTATATATTATACAAACGTTTTAAAACAACACAATTTTTACTTAAAGCATGAACGCATTCATATACTACATGAATATTTTATAAAAAATGTGATTTTTTAAAAATTATATGAAAAATTATTTAAACATATGAACATTTCTAAAATTACTTTAATATTTTATTAAAATATGAAGATTTTTTAAATTATAAAATATATGATTGATTCATAATTTTATTATGTGTATTTTTAAAATTATTGCATAGGTATTTTATGACATTATATGAACATTTTAATGTATTTTTTGAAATAAATGTATATTGTTTATAACACATGATTATAATTTACATATTTTGTGCAAATTAGAAACACAAACACATTGAAAACTGAGCCCCACTATGGTCCATTTTAGCCACACGGGCTCGTTATGTTATAAACCTAAATTTAGCATTTTTACCATTTGATGTCGTCGGTTGGAGTGGTATGTGCGACCATATATTGCTCCTTCTAAAAAAAAGCACTATATTGCTGGACTTTTTAGTTTATGTTGTTTAGCTTTATGTTTATAAAGTGTATGAATCCTCTCATGATACTAAATTTGAACGGGTCAACTGGTTAGCAACGCACACCTGCGTGTGTAAGGTCGCTGGTTCGGACCCAGACCTGTTTAATTATTATTAGATTTTTGAAATTTTACTAGTTTCTCTTTGAGTCCTTTTTATAAGAAAAATTTTATTGGGGGGGGGGGGGTCCATAAAAAAATCAGGCCACACGCCTTGTCCCTGGCATCCAGTCGCTAACAGCGGATCCCATGCCACGTTCATCAGAGTCATGGATGTACAAAAAGAAGATTTGAACTGAATATGCACGTCAATGCCAAGTTATGGAACCAGTTCGATATATTTTGCAAGTTCATGCACCAAAATGCACATTCATGGCAAGTTCAAGCACCAATGGTGTATTTACCTCTTTTTCGTCTAAAATGAAGAATCTTGTATTTTTGTGTCTTTCTTTTCCTGCATGGGGAAGAATCTTGAGTTGTACATTATCTACTTGCAAGTAAGAAACGTTGGGGGTACATATCATTTCAAAGTCAAATTATTTTCTATATTTGAATTAGTTTGAATTGCTTTCAACATATATCACGTGGTATTTCAAAGTCAAAATTGTAAGTGTAAAAACTACAATTATATGAGCTGGATTATTTTATTATTATTTTTGCGGGGGATACGAGTTGGAGGTTGATACCTGCAAGGCTGCAACGTGATAACTGAAAAATTAAGGTGAAAGCTAGAGCATTTTCATCTTCCTGAAGGAAATATGCCCTAAAGGCAATAATAAAGTTGTTATTTTATATTTCCTTATTCATGATAAATGTTTATTATTTATGCTAGAATTGTATTGATTGGAAACCTATATACATGTGTGAATACATAGATAAACACTGTGACCCTAGTGAGTCTCTACTTGACTAGCTCCTTGATCAAAGATGGTTAAGGTTTTCTGACCATGGACATGAGTTGTCATTTGATAACGGAATCACATCATTAGGTGAATGATGCGATGGACAAGATGTTGGAAATATGCCCTAGAGGCAATAATAAAATGGTTATTATTATATTTCCTTGTTCATGATAATTGTCTATTGTTCATGCTATAATTGTGTTATCCGGAAATCGTAATACATGTGTGAATACATAGACCACAACATGTCCCTAGTAAGCCTCTAGTTGACTAGCTCGTTTGTCAATAGATGGTTACGGTTTCCTGACCATGGACATTGGATGTCATTGATAACGGGATCACATCATTGGGACAATGATGTGATGGACAAGACCCAATCCTAAGCATAGCACAAGATCGTGTAGTTCGTTTGCTAGAGCTTTTCTAATGTCAAGTATCATTTCCTTAGACCATGAGATCGTGTAACTCCCAGATACCGTAAGAGTGCTTTGTGTGTACCAAACGTCACAACGTAACTAGGTGGCTATAAAGGTATACTACAGGTATCTCCGAAAGTGTCTGCTGGGTTGACTCGAATCGAGACTAGGATTTGTCACTCCGTATGACGGAGAGGTATCTCTGGGCCCACTCGGTAATGCATCATCATAATGAGCTCAATGTGACCAAGTGGTTGGTCACGGGATCATGCATTACGGTATGAGTAAAGTGACTTGCCGGTAACGAGATTGAATGAGGTATTGGGATACCGACGATCGAATCTCGGGCAAGTAACGTACCGATTGACAAAGGGAATTGTATTCGGGATTACTTGAATCCTCGACATCATGGTTCATTCAATGAGATCATCGTGGAACATGTGGGAGCCAACATGGATATCCAGATCCCGTTGTTGGTTATTGGTCGGAGAGCTGTCTCGGTCATGTCTGTGTGTCTCCCGAACCCGTAGGGTCTACACACATAAGGTTCGGTGACGTTAGGGTTGTAGAGATATTAGTATGCGGTAACTCGAAAGTTGTTCGGAGTCCCGGATGAGATCCCGGACGTCACGAGCAATTCCGCAATGGTCCAGAGGTGAAGATTTGTATATAGGAAGTCCAGTTTCGGCCATCAGGAAAGTTTCGGGGGTCACCGGTATTGTACCGGGACCACCGGAAGGGTCCCGGGGGTCCACCGGGTGGGACCACATATCCCGGAGGGCCCCATGGGCTGAAGTGGGAAGGGAACCAGCCCCTGGTGGGCTGGTGCACCCCCCTTGGGCCTCCCCCTGCGCATAGGGTTGGAAACCCTAGGGGTGGGGGCGCCCCACCTGACTTGGGGGGCAAGTTCCCCCCCTTGGCCGCTGCCCCCCTTGAGATGGGATCTCTAGGGGCCGGCGCCCCCCCAGGGCCCCTATATAAAGAGGGGGAGGGAGGGTTGCGCACCCTAGCCCCTGGCGCCTCCCTCTCCCTCCATAACACCTCTCCCTCTCGCTCAGCTTGGCGAAACCCTGCCGAGATCGCCGCTGCTTCCACCACCACGCCGTTGTGCTGCTGGATCTCCATCAACCTCTCCTTCCCCCTTGCTGGATCAAGAAGGAGGAGATGTCTTCCCCAACTGTACGTGTGTTGAACGCGGAGGTGTCGTCCGTTCGGCGCTAGGATCATCGGTGATTTGGATCACGACGAGTACGACTCCATCAACCCTGTTCTCTTGAACGCTTCCGCTCGCGATCTACAAGGGTATGTAGATGCACTCCTCTCTCTCGTTGCTATATGACTCCATAGATTGATCTTGGTGATGCGTAGAAAATTTTTATTTTCTGCTACGTTCCCCAACAGTGGCATCATGAGCTAGGTCTATGCGTAGTTTCTATGCACGAGTAGAACACAAGATTGTTGTGCGCGTTGGTTTTGTCAATTTTCTTGCCACTACTAGTCTTATCTTGTTTCGGCGGCATCGTGGGATGAAGCGGCCCGGACCGACCTTACACGTACACTTACGTGAGACAGGTTCCACCGACTGACATGCACTAGTTGCATAAGGTGGCTAGCGGGTGTCTGTCTCTCCCACTTTAGTCGGATCGGATTCGATGAAAAGGGTCCTTATGAAGGGTAAATAGAAATTGGCATATCACATTGTGGTTTTGGCGTACGTAAGAAACGTTATTGCTAGAAACCTATAGCAGCCACGTAAAAACATGCAACAACAATTAGAGGACGTCTAACTTGTTTTTACAGCATATGCCTTGTGATGTGATATGGCCAAAAGGATGTGATGAATGAAATATATGAGATGTATGAGATTGATCATGTTCTTGTAATAGGAATCACGACTTGCATGTCGATGAGTATGACAACCGGCAGGAGACATAGAAGTTGTCTTTATTTTTTGTATGACCTGCGTGTCATTGAATAACGCCATGTAATTACTTACTTTATTACTAAACATGTTAGCCATAGAAGTAGAAGTAATCGTTGGCGTGACAACTTCATGAAGACACGATGATGGAGATCATGATGATGGAGATCATGGTGTCATGCCGGTGACGATGATGATCATGGCGCCCCGAAGATGGAGATCAAAAGGAGCAAAATGATATTGGCCATATCATGTCACTATTTGATTGCATGTGATGTTTATCATGTTTTTCTTCTTATTTGCTTAGTACGACGGTAGTAAATAAGATGATCCCTCATAATAATTTCAAGAAAGTGTTCCCCCTAACTGTGGGCCGTTGAGAAAGTTCGTTGTCTCGAAGCACCACGTGATGATCGGGTGTGATAGATTCTAACATTCACATACAACGGGTGTAAGCCAGATTTACACATGCAAAACACTTAGGTTGACTTGACGAGCCTAGCATGTACAGACATGGCCTCGGAACACAAGAGACCGAAAGGTCGAACATGAGTCGTATAGAAGATACGATCAACATGAAGATGTTCACCGATGATGACTAGTCCGTCTCACGTGATGATCGGACACGACCTAGTTGACTAGGATCATGGATCACTTAGATGACTAGAGGGATGTCTATCTGAGTGGGAGTTCATTATATAATTTGATTAGATGAACTTAATTATCATGAACTTAGTCTAAAATCTTTGCAATATGTCTTGTAGATCAAATGGCCCACGCTAATGTTGCCCTCAACTTCAACGCGTTCCTAGAGAAAACCAAGCTGAAAGATGATGGCAGCAACTATACAGACTGGGTCCGGAATTTGAGGATCATCCTCATAGCTGCCAAGAAAGCATATGTCCTAGATGCACCGCTAGGTGAAGCACCCGTTTTCCCAACAACTCAAGACGTTATGAACGCCTGGCAGTCGCGTAGTGATTATTACTCCCTGGTTCAGTGCGGCATGCTTTACAGCTTAGAACCGGGGATCCAAAAGCATTTTGAGCAGCACGGAGCATATGAGATGTTCCAAGAGCTGAAAATGGTTTTCCAAGCTCACGCCCGGGTCGAGAGATATGAAGTCTTCGACAAGTTCTATAGTTGTAAGATGGAGGAGAATGGTTCTGTCAGCGAGCACATACTCAAAATGTGTGGGTTGCGCAACCGCTTATCTCAGCTAGGAGTTAATCTCTCGGATGACGCGGTGGTCGACAGAATCCTCTAGTCGCTCCCACCTAGCTACAAGAGCTTTGTGATGAACTTCAATATGCAGGGGATGGTGAAAACCATTCCTGAGGTATATTCAATGCTGAAATCAGCGGAGGTGGAGATCAAAAAGGAACATCAAGTGTTGATGGTCAATAAAACCACTAGTTTCAAGAAAGGCAAGGGTAAGAAGAACTTCAAGAAGGACGGCAAGGGAGTTGTCGTGCCCGGTAAGCCAGTTGCCGAGAAGAAGCCAAAGCATGGACCCAAACCTGAGACTTAGTACTTTTATTGCAAGGGAAGCGGACACTGGAAGCGGAACTGCCCCAAGTACTTAGCGGACAAGAAGGCCGGCAACACCAAAGGTATATGTGATATACATGTAATTGATGTGTACCTTACCAGTACTCATAGTAGCTCCTGGGTATTTGACACCGGTGCAGTTGCTTGCTACCTCTTGAGCACTGCGTTGGATTTCCCCGAAGAGGAGAGGATGATGCAGTAAAGTAGCATAAGTATTTCCCTCAGTTTTTGAGAACCAAGGTATCAATCTAGTAGGAGACCACGCACAAGTCCCTCGTACCTACACAAAATGATAGCAACTCGCAACCAACGCTTAGGGGTTGTCAATCCCTTCACGGTCACTTACGAGAGTGAGATCTGATAGAGATAAATATTTTTGGTATTTTTGATAGATAGATGCAAAGTAAAAAGTAAAGGCAAAGTAAAAACGAAACAAGTAAATAAAGTGATATAAATTGATATGATGAGAATAGACCCGGGGGCCATAGGTTTCACTAGTGGCTTCTCTCAAGAGCATAAGTATTCCATGGTGGGTGAACAAATTACTATTGAGCAATTGACAGAATTGAGCATAGTTATGAGCATATCTAGGCAATGATCATGTATATAGGCATCACGTCCAAAACAAGTAGATCGAAACGATTCTGCATCTACTACTATTACTCCACTCATCGACCGCTATCCAGCATGCATCTAGAGTATTAAGTAAAAACAGAGTAACGCCGTAAGCAAGATGACATGATGTAGAGGGATAAATTCATGCAATATGATAAAAACCCCATTTTGTTATCCTCGATGGCAACAATACAATACGTGCCTTGCAACTCTTTCTGTCACTGAGTAAGGACACCGCAAGATTGAACCCAAAGCTAAGCACTTCTCCCGTTGCAAGAACTACCAATCTAGTTGGCCAAACCAAAAAGATAATTCGAAGAGACTTGCAAAGATAACTCAATCATACATAAAAGAATTCAGAGAAGACTCAAATATTTTCCATAGATAATACTGGATCATAAACCCACAATTCATCGGTCTCAACAAACACACCACAAAAAGAAGATTACATCGAATAGATCTCCACGAGAGAGGGGGAGAACATTGTATTGAGATCCAAAAAGAGAGAAGAAGCCATCTAGCTACTAGCTATGGACCCGAAGGTCTGAAGTAAACTACTCACACTTCATCGGAGGGGCTATGGTGATGATGTAGAAGCCCTCCATGGTGGATGCCCCCTCCGGCGGAGCTCCGGAACAGGCCCCAAGATGGGATCTCGTGGATACAGAAGGTTGCGGCGGTGGAATTAGGTTTTTGGCTCCTGTTCTGATCGTTCGGGGATACGTAGGTATATATAGGAGGAAGGAGTACGTCGGTGGAGCTCCAAGGGGCCCACGAGGTAGGGGGCACGCCTAGGTGGGCGTGCCCTCCACCCTCGTGACCTCCTTGGAGACTTCTTGGAGTAGGGTCCAAGTCTCCTGGATCACGTTCGGTTGGAAAATCACGATCCCAAAGGTTTGGACTCCGTTTGATATTCTGTTTCTTCGAAATACTGAAAAAGGCAAAAAAACCAGCAATTCTGGGCTGGGCCTTCGGTTAATAGGTTAGTCCCAAAAGTAATATAAAAGTGGAAAATAAAGCCCAATATAGTCCAAAACAGTAGATAAAGTAGCATGGAGCAATAAAAAATTATGGATACATTGGAGACGTATCAGGCATCCCCAAGCTTAATTCCTGCTCGTCCTCGAGTAGGTAAATGATAAAAAAAATTGATGCGGAGTGATACTTTGGCATAATTTCAATGTAAATCTTCTTATTTGTGATATGAATATTCAGATCCGAAAGATTCAAGACAAAAGTTCATATTGACACAAAAATAATAATACTTCAAGCATACAAATCAAAGCAATCATGTCTTCTCAAAATAACATGGCAAAAGAACGTTCATCCCTACAAAATCATATAGTTAGGCTATGCTTCATTTTCGTCACACAAAGATGTTCCCAACTTCTATACCCCCGATGACAAGCCAAGCAATTGTTTCATACTTAAATAATCTCAAACTTTTTCAACCTTCACGCAATACATGAGCGTGAGCCATGGATATAGCACTATGGATGGAATAGAATATGATGATGGGGATTGTGTGGAGAAGACAAAAAGGAGAAAGTCTCACATTGACGAGGCTAATCAATGGACTATGGAGATGCCCATCAATTGATGTCAACATGAGGAGTAGGGATTGCCATGCAACGGATGCACTAGAGCTATGAATGCTCAACAAAAGAAAACTAGTGAGTGTGCATCCAACTTGCTTGCTCACGAAGACCTAGGGCATTTGAGGAAGCCCATCGTAGGAATATACAAGCCAAGTTCTATAATGAAAAATTCCCACTAGTATAAAAAAGACAACTTATGAGACTCAATACATGAGGAACAAGGTGCTACTTTGAAGCACAATATATGAGACTCACTACATGAAGAACAAGGTGCTACTTTGAAGCACAAGTGTGGAAAAAGAGATAGTAGCATTGCCCTTTTTATTCTCTTTTTTTGGGCCTTTTTGGCCTTTCTATTTTGGGGGGGGGGGGGCAATGCTCTAATAATGATGATCATCACACTTCTATTGATTACAACACAAGGATTACAACTCGAAACTTAGAACAAGATATGACTCTATATGAATGCCTCCGGCGGTGTACCGGGATGGTGCAATGAATCAAGAGTGACATGTATGGAAAATAATGCATGGTAGCTTTGCCACAAATACGATGTCAACCACAAGATCATGCAATGGCAATATGACAAAAGTAATGTATGTCATGATGATGATGGTGGAAGTTGCATGGCAATATACCTCGGAATGGCTATGGAAATGCCATGATAGGTAGGTATGGTGGCTGTTTTGAGGAAGATATAAGGAGGTTTATGTGTGATAGAGCGTATCGTATCACGGGGTTTGGATGCACCAGCGAAGTTTGCGCCAACTCTCAAGGTGAGAAAGGGCAATGCACGGTACCGAAGAGGCTAGCAAAGGTGGAAAGGTGAGAGTGCGTATAATTCTTGGACTCAACATTAGTCAAAATAACTCATATACTTATTGCAAAAATTTAGAAGTCATAAAAAATTCAAGTACTACGCGCATGCTCCTAGGGGGATAGATTGGTAGGAAAAGACCATCGCTCGTCCCCGACCGCCACTCATAAGGATGCACAAGCCAGGTACACTTCATGTTTCAAATTTGTTACACAACTTTAACCATACGTGCATGCTATGGGACTTGCAAACTTCAACACAAGTATTTCTCAAATTCATAATCACCCAACTAGCACGACTTTGATATTATCACCTCCATATCTCAAAACAATTATCAAGCATCAAACTTATCTTAGTATTCAATTCACTCAAAAGAAAGTTTCACATATCTTGAACACCAAGTATATTAACATTAAGCAAATTACCATGCTATTAAAAACTCTCAAAATAATCTAAGTGAAGCATGAGAGATCAAATAGTTTCTTTAAAACAAATCCACCACCGTGCTCTAAAAGATCTAAGTGAAGTACTAGAGCAAAAATTATCATGCTCAAAAGACATAAGTGAAGCACATAGAGTATTGTAACAAATTCCAATTCATGTATGGCTCTCTCAAAAGGTGTGTACATCAAGGATGATTGTGGTAGACTAACAAGCAAAGGCACAAATAATACAAGATGCTCCAAGCAAAACACATATCATGTTGGTGAATAAAAATATAGCTCCAAGTAAATTACCGATGGAAGTGGACGAAAGAGGGGATGCCTTCCGGGGCATCCCCAAGCTTTGACTTTTTGGTGTCCTTGGATTATATTGGGGGTGCCATGGGAATCCCCAAGATTAGACTCTTGCCACTCCTTGTTCCATAATCCATCAAAAGAATTCACCCAAAACTTGAAAACTTCACAACACAAAACTCAACAGAAATCTCGTGAGCTCCGTTAGAGAAAGAAAACATAAGACTACTTCAAGGTACTATAATGAACTCATTCTTTATTTATATTGGTGTTAAACCTACTGTATTCCAACTTCTCTATGGTTTATAAACTAATTTACTAGCCATACATTCATCAAAATAAGCAAACAACACACGAAAAACAGAATCTGTCAAAAACAGAACAGTCTGTAGCAATCTGTAACTAACGCAAACTTATGGAACTCTAAAAATTCTACCAAAATAGGAAGTCCTGTACAATTTGTTTATTGATCATCAGCAAAAAGAATCAACGTAAAATCACGTTCCTGTGATTTATCATAACTAAATTCGTGCGCGCAAAGTTTCTGTTTTTCAGCAGAATCAAATCAACTATCATCGTAGGTTATCCTATAGGTCCTACTTGGCACAAACACTAATTAAAACATAAAACCATATCCAAACATAAGGTATATGGATTATTTATTCCTAAACATAAGCAAAAACAAAAAACACAAAATAAAATTGGGTTGCCTCCCAAGAAGCGCTATCGTTTAACGCCCCTAGCTAGGCATAAAAGCAAGTATAGATCTAGGTATTGCCATCTTTGGTAAGCAATCCATAAGTGGCTCTCATAATAGATTCATATGGTAATTTTATTTTCTTTCTAAGGAAGTGTTCCATACCCTTATTTAAGGGAAATTGGAATCTAATATGCTCTTCCTTCATATCAATAATTGCACCAATCGCTCTAAGGAAATGTCTACCAAGAATAATAGGACATGAAAGATTGCAATCTATATCAAGAACGATAAAATCTATGGGCACATAATTCCTATTTGCAACAATAAGAACATCATTAATTCTTCCCATAGGTTTTTTAGTAGTGGAGTCCGCAAGATGCAAGTTTAGAGAGCAATCATCAAAATCACGTAAATCTAGCAAATCACATAAAGTTTTGGGGATAGTAGAGACACTAGCACCCAAATCACACAAAGCATGAAACTCAAAATCTTTAATTTTAATTTTAGTAGTAGGTTCCCACTCATCATAGAGTTTTCTAGGGATAGAAACTTTCAACTCAAGTTTTTCTTCATAAGATTTCATCAAGGCATCAACAATATGTTCGGTAAAGGCCTTATTTTGACTATAAGCATGAGGAGAATCTAGTACGGATTGCAACAAGGAAATACAACCAATCAAAGAGCAATTTTCATAATTAAATTCCTTGAGATCCAAAATAGTGGGTTTAGCAACATCATGGTTTTTATTTACTTCAATCCCATTTTCATCAATTTCATCATCAAGATCTAGAAACTCTGAATTCTTAGAACGTCTTCTAGGTAAAGGAAGATAATCTTCAGATTCATCAAGATTCATATTGCAAAACAAAGATTTAATGGGGGACACATCAATAACTTTTAGATCTTCATCTTGATTTTCATAGGGATTGGAAGAACACGCTTTAATAAAGGCATCTTTGGAAGCACGCATCCTAGCGGTTCTTTCCTTGCACTCATCAATGGAAATTCTCATGGCTTTGAGAGACTCATTGATATCATGCTTACGAGGAATAGATCTAAGCTTTAAAGAATCAAATTCAAGAGAAATTCTATCAACGTTCCTAGCCAAATCATCAACTTTAAGCAATTTCTCCTCAAGCAAAGCATTAAAATTCTTTTGTGAATTCATAAACTCTTTAACAGTACTCTCAAATTCAGAGGGCATTTTATTAAAATTTCCATAAGAGTTGTTGCAGGAATTTCCATAATTATTAGAAGGATTCAAATTCCCTCTATAAGCGTTGTTTCCAAAACTATTCCTACCAACAAAATTCACATCCATAGATTCATTATTATTCTCAAGCAAAGTAGATAAAGGCATATCATTGGGATCAAGAGGAGTATTTTTAGGATCAAACATCTTCATAAGTTCATCCATCTTTTCACTCAAAACATTGATTTCTTCTATAGCATGCACTTTTTTACTAGAAGATCTTTCGGTGTGCCATTGAGAATAATTAGCCATAATATTATCAAGCAATTTGGTAGCAACCCCTAACGTAATTTCCATAAAAGTGCCTCCGACGGCCGAATCTAAAAGATTTCTAGAAGCAAAATTCAATCCGGCATAAAAAATTTGTATGATCATCCATAAATTCAAACCATGAGTAGGGCAATTGCGAAGCATTAATTTCATTCTTTCCCAAGATTGGGCAACATGCTCATGATAAAGTTGTTTAAAATTCATGATATCGTTCCTAAGAGTGATAATCTTAGCGGGAGGAAAATACTTAGAGATAAAAGCATCTTTGCACTTGTTCCAAGAATCAATACTATTTTTAAGCAAAGATGAAAACCAAACTTTAGCAAGTGAAAACGGAAATAACTTCAATTTGACAATATTGTTATCCGTATCTTTCTTCTTTTGCATATCACACAAATCAACAAAATTGTTTAGATGAGTAGCGGCATCTTCACTAGGAAGGCCGGCAAATTGATCTTTCATAACAAGATTCAGCAAAGCGGTTTGATTTCACCAGACTCATCATTATTAAGAGGAGCAATCGGAGTACTAAGGAAATCATTATTATTGGTATTCGAGAAATCACACAATTTGGTATTATCTTGTGCCATGGCAACAAGTAATCCAACACACAAGCAAACAGTAAGGCAACGGGAAAAAGCAAACGGGAAAGAGAGGTGGAGATTGGGAAAGAGAGGGCAAATAAAACGGCAAGGGTGAAGTGGGGGAGAGGAAAACGAGAGGCAAATGGCAAATAATGTAATGCGAGAGATAGGGATTGTGATGGGTACTTGGTATGGTTGACTTGCTTGCGTGAGCCTCCCGGCAACGGCGCCAGAAATTCTTCTTGCTACCTCTTGAGCACCGCGTTGGATTTCCCCGAAGAGGAGAGGATGATGCAGTAAAGTAGCGTAAGTATTTCCCTCAGTTTTTGAGAACCAAGGTATCAATCCAGTAGGAGACCACGCACAAGTCCCTCGTACCTACACAAAACGATAGCAACTCGCAACCAATGCTTAGGGGTTGTCAATCCCTTCACGGTCACTTATGAGAGTGAGATCTGATAGAGATAATATTTTTGGTGTTTTTGATAGATAGATGCAAAGTAAAAAGTAAAGGCAAAGTAAAAATGAAGCAAGTAAATAAAGT
The DNA here is from genome assembly GCF_002162155.2 of Triticum dicoccoides. NCBI lineage: Eukaryota > Viridiplantae > Streptophyta > Magnoliopsida > Poales > Poaceae > Triticum > Triticum dicoccoides. The sequence goes on from NC_041387.1 coordinate 126,886,047, forward strand.
GATATAGATTGATATGATGAGAATAGACCCGGGGGCCATAGGTTTCACTAGTGGCTTCTCTCAAGAGCATAAGTATTCCACGGTGGGTGAACAAATCACTGTTGAGCAATTGACAGAATTGAGCATAGTTATGAGTATATCTAGGCAATGGTCATGTATATAGGCATCACATCCAAAACAAGTAGATTGAAACGATTCCGCATCTACTACTATTACTCCACTCATCGACCGCTATCCAGCATGCATCTAGAGTATTAAGTAAAAACAGAGTAACGCGTAAGCAAGATGACATGATGTAGAGGGATAAATTCATGCAATATGATAAAAACCCCATCTTGTTATCCTCGATGGCAACAATACAATACGTGCCTTGCAACTCTTTCTGTCACTGAGTAAGGACACCACAAGATTGAACCCAAAGCTAAGCACTTCTCCCATTGCAAGAACTACCAATCTAGTTGGCCAAACCAAAAAGTCGAAGAGACTTGCAAAGATAACTCAATCATACATAAAAGAATTCAGAGAAGACTCAAATATTTTCCATAGATAATACTGGATCATAAACCCACAATTCATCGGTCTCAACAAACACACCGCAAAAAGAAGATTACATCGAATAGATCTCCACGAGAGAGGGGGAGAACATTGTATTGAGATCCAAAAAGAGAGAAGAAGCCATCTAGCTACTAGCTATGGACCCGAAGGTCTGAAGTAAACTACTCACACTTCATCGGAGGGGCTATGGTGATGATGTAGAAGCCCTTCGTGGTGGATGCCCCCTCCGGCGGAGCTTCAGAACAGGCCCCAAGATGGGATCTCGTGGATACAGAAGGTTGCGGCGGTGGAATTAGGTTTTTGGCTCCTATTATGATCGTTCGGGGATACGTAGGTATATATAGGAGGAAGGAGTATGTCGGTGGAGCTCCGAGGGGCCCACGAGGTAGGGGGCGTGCCCAGGGGGGCGCGCCCTCCACCCTCGTGACCTCCTTGGAGACTTCTTGGAGTAGGGTCCAAGTCTCCTGGATCATGTTCGGTTGGAAAATCACGATCCCGAAGGTTTGGACTCCGTTTGATATTATGTTTCTTCGAAATACTGAAAAAGGCAAAAAACAGCAATTCTGGGCTGGGCCTCCGGTTAATAGGTTAGTCCCAAAAGTAATATAAAAGTGGAAAATAAAGCCCAATATAGTCCAAAACAGTAGATAAAGTAGCATGGAGCAATCAAAAATTATAGATACATTGGAGACGTATCATTGCTCATATTTGTAACTCAAAACAAGAGCTGCGAAATAAGCGAAGACTGGCAAGGACGAGGTGACGATGCGCGTCGGGAATGGTTCCAAGGTCGATGTGATCGCCGTCGGCACGCTACCTCTACATTTACCTACGGGATTAGTTTTAAACCTCAATAATTGTTATTTAGTGCCAGCTTTGAGCATTAACAATGTATATGGATCTCGTTTAATACGAGATGGCTACTCATTTAAATCCGAGAATAATGGTTGTTCTATTTATATGAGAGATATGTTTTATGGTCATGCCCCTCTGGTCAATGGTTTATTCTTAATGAATCTCGAACGTGATGTTACACATGTTCATAGTGTGAATACCAAAAGATGTAAGGTTGATAACGATAGTCCCACATACTTGTGGCACTGCCGCCTTGGTCACATTGGTGCCAGGCGCATGAAGAAGCTCCATGCTGATGGACTTTTAGAGTCTCTCGATTACGAATCATTTGACACATGCGAACCATGCCTCATGGGCAAAATGACCAAGACTCCGTTCTCTGGAACAATGGAGCGAGCAACCAACTTATTGGAAATCATACATACTGATGTGTGCGGTCCAATGAGCGTTGAGGCTCGCGGAGGCTATCGTTATGTTCTCACTCTCACTGACAACTTGAGTAGATATGGGTATGTCTACTTGATGAAACACAAGTCTGAGACCTTTGAAAAGTTCAAGGAATTTCAGAGTAGTGAGGTAGAGAATCAACGTGACCGAAAGATAAAGTTCTTACGAACAGATCATGGGGGAGAATATTTAAGTCACGAATTTGGTACGCGCTTAAGGAAATGTGGAATCATTTCACAACTCACGCCGCCTGGAACACCTCAGCGTAACGGTGTGTCCGAACGTCGTAATCGCACTCTATTGGATATGGTGCAATCTATGATGTCACTCACCGATTTACCGCTATCATTTTGGGGATACGCTCTAGAGACAGCTACATTCACTTTAAATAGGGCACCGTCTAAATCCGTTGAGACGACACCATATGAATTATGGTTTGGGAAGAAACCTAAGCTGTCGCTTCTAAAAGTTTGGGGATGCGATGCTTATGTCAAGAAACTTCAACCTGAAAAGCTCGAACCCAAGTCGGAAAAATGCGTCTTCATAGGATACCCTAAGGAAACCATTGGGTATACCTTCTACCTCAGATCCGAAGGCAAGATCTTTGTTGCTAAGAACGGGTCCTTTCTGGAGAAAGAGTTTCTCTCGAGAGAAGTAAGTGGGAGGAAAGTAGAACTCGATGAAGTACTGCCTCTTGAACCAGAAAGTAGCGCAGCTCAGGAAGATGTTCATGTGGTGCCTGCACCGACGAGAGAGGAAGTTAATGATGATGATCAAGGTACTTCGGATCAGGTTGCTACTGAACTTTGAAGGTCCACAAGGACACATTCCACACCAGAATGGTATGGCAACCCTGTCCTGGAAATCATGTTGTTAGACAACGGTGAACCTTCGAACTATGAAGAAGCGATGGCGGGCCCAGATTCCAACAAATGGCTTGAAGCCATGCAATCCGAGATAGGATCCATGTATGAAAACAAAGTATGGACTTTGACAGACTTGCCCGATGATCGGCGGGCGATAGAAAATAAATGGGTCTTTAAGAAGAAGACGGACGCGGATGGTAATGTTACCATCTATAAGGCTCGACTTGTCACTAAGGGTTATCGACAAGTTCAAGGGGTTGACTACGATGAGACCTTCTCACCCATAGCGAAGCTGAAGTCCGTCTGAATCATGTTAGCAATTGCCGCATACTATGATTATGAGATATGGCAAATGGACGTCAAAACGGCATTCCTTAACGGCTTTCTTAAGGAAGAATTGTATATGATGCAGCCGGAAGGTTTTGTCGATCCTAAGAATGCTAACAAGGTATGCAAGCTCCAGCTCTCCATCTATGGGCTGGTGCAAGCATCTCGGAGTTGGAACATTCGCTTTAATGAAATGATCAAAGCGTTTGGGTTTATGCAGACTTATGGAGAAGCCTGCATTTACAAGAAAGTGAGTGGGAGTTATGTAGCATTTCTCATACTATATGTGGATGACATACTTTTGATGGGAAATGATATAGAACTTTTGGACAGCATTAAGGCTTACTTGAATAAGTGTTTTTCAATGAAGGACCTTGGAGAAGTTGCTTACATATTAGGCATCAAGATCTATAGAGATAGATCGAGACGCCTCATAGGTCTTTCACAAAGCACATACCTTGATAAGATATTGAAGAAGTTCAATATGGATCAGTCCAAGAAGGGATTCTTGCCTGTGTTGCAAGGTGTGAAATTGAGCTCGGCTCAATGTCCGACCACGGCAGAAGATAGAGAAAAGATGAGTGTCGTCCACTATGCCTCGACCATAGGGTCAATCATGTATGCCATGCTGTGTACCAGACCTGATGTAAACCTTGCCGTAAGTTTGGTAGGAAGGTACCAAAGTAATCCCGGCATGGAACACTGGACAAAGGTCAAGAATATCCTGAAGTACCTGAAAAGGACTAAGGATATGTTTCTCGTATATGGAGGTGATGAAGAGCTCGTCGTAAAGGGTTACGTCGACGCTAGCTTCAACACAGAACTGGATGACTCTAAGTCACAAACCGGATATGTGTATATTTTGAATGGTGGGGCAGTAAGCTGGTGCAGTTGCAAGCAAAGCGTCGTGGCGGGATCTACATGTGAAGCGGGGTACATGGCAGCCTCGGAGGCAGCACATGAAGCAATCTGGATGAAGGAGTTCATTGCCGACCTAGGAGTTATTCCCAATGCGTCGGGGCCGATGACTCTCTTCTGTGACAACACTGGAGCCATTGCCCTTGCCAAGGAGCCCAGGTTTCACAAGAAGACCATGCACATCAAGCATCGCTTCAACTCCATTCATGAAAATGTTCAAGATGGAGACATAGATATTTGTAAAGTGCACACAGATCTGAATGTCGCAGCTCCGTTGACTAAACCTTTCCGCGAGCAAAACATGATCAACACCAGAACTCTATGGGTGTTCGATTCATCACAATGTGACTAGATTATTGACTCTAGTGCAAGTGGGAGACTGTTGGAAATATGCCCTAGAGGCAATAATAAAATGGTTATTATTATATTTCCTTGTTCATGATAATTATCTATTGTTCATGCTATAATTGTGTTATCCGGAAATCGTAATACATGTGTGAATACATAGACCACAACATGTCCCTAGTAAGCCTCTAGTTGACTAGCTCGTTTGTCAATAGATGGTTACGGTTTCCTGACCATGGACATTGGATGTCATTGATAACGGGATCACATCATTGGGACAATGATGTGATGGACAAGACCCAATCCTAAGCATAGCACAAGATCGTGTAGTTCGTTTGCTAGAGCTTTTCTAATGTCAAGTATCATTTCCTTAGACCATGAGATCGTGTAACTCCCAGATACCGTAAGAGTGCTTTGTGTGTACCAAACGCCACAACGTAACTAGGTGGCTATAAAGGTATACTACAGGTATCTCCGAAAGTGTCTGCTGGGTTGACTCGAATCGAGACTAGGATTTGTCACTCCGTATGACGGAGAGGTATCTCTGGGCCCACTCGGTAATGCATCATCATAATGAGCTCAATGTGACCAAGTGGTTGGTCACGGGATCATGCATTACGGTACGAGTAAAGTGACTTGCCGGTAACGAGATTGAACGAGGTATTGGGATACCGACGATCGAATCTCGGGCAAGTAACATACCGACTGACAAAGGGAATTGTATACGGGATTACTTGAATCCTCGACATCGTGGTTCATTCGATGAGATCATCGTGGAACATGTGGGAGCCAACATGGGTATCCAGATCCCGCTGTTGGTTATTGGCCGGAGAGCTGTCTCGGTCATGTCTGCGTGTCTCCCGAACCCGTAGGGTCTATACACTTAAGGTTTGGTGACGCTAGGGTTGTAGAGATATTAGTATGCGGTAACCCGAAAGTTGTTCGAAGTCTCGGATGAGATCCCGGACGTCACGAGGAGTTCCGGAATGGTCCGGAGGTGAAGATTTGTATATAGGAAGTCCAGTTTCGGCCATCAGGAAAGTTTCGGGGGTCATCGGTATTGTACCGGGACCACCGGAAGGGTCCCGGAGGTCCACCGGGTGGGACCACCTATCCCGGAGGGCCCCATGGGCTGAAGTGGGAAGGGAACCGGCCCCTGGTGGGCTGGTGCGGCCCCCCTTGGGCCTTCCCCTGCGCCTAGGGTTGGAAACCCTAGGGGTGGGGGGCGCCCCACCTGACTTGGGGGGCAAGTTCCCCCCCTTGGCCGCCCCCCCCCCTTGAGATGGGATCTCTAGAGGCGGCCCCACCAGGGCCCCTATATAAAGAGGAGGGAGGAAGAACTGCGCGCCCTAGCCCCTGGCGCCTCCCCCTCCCTCCGTAACACCTCTCCCTCTCGCTGAGCTTGGCGAAGCCCTGCCGAGATCACCGCTGCTTCCACCACCACGCCGTCGTGCTGCTGGATCTCCATCAACCTCTCCTTCCCCCTTGCTGGATCAAGAAGGAGGAGACGTCTTCCCCAACCGTACGTGTGTTGAATGCGGAGGTGCCGTCCGTTCGGTGCTAGGATCATCGATGATTTGGATCACGACGAGTACGACTCCATCAACCCCATTCTCTTGAACGCTTCCGCTCGCGATCTACAAGGGTATGTAGATGCACTCCTCTCCCTCGTTGCTAGATGACTCCATAGATTGATCTTGGTGATGCGTAGAATTTTTTTATTTTCTGCTACGTTCCCCAACACAAGACCCATCTGTTAGCTTAGCATATTGATCGTTCAGTTTTATTGCTATTGCTTTCTTCATGTCAAATACATATTCCTTCGATTGTGAGATTATGCAACTCCCGGATACCGGAGGAATGCCTTGTGTGCTATCAAACGTCACAATGTAACTGGGTGATTATAAAGATGCTCTACAGGTATCTCCGAAGGTGTTTGTTGAGTTGGCATAGATCAAGATTAGGATTTGTCACTCCGAGTATCAGAGAGGTATCTCTGGGCCCTATCGGTAATACACATCAGAAGCTTGCAACAAACGACTAAGGAGTTGGTCACGAGGTGATGTATTACGGAACGAGTAAAGAGTCTTGCTGGTAACGAGATTGAACTAGGTATGAAGATACCGACGATCGAATCTCGGGCAAGTAACATACCGATGGACAACGGGAATTACGTATGTTGTCATAACGGTTCGACCAATAAAGATCTTCGTAGAATATGTAGGAGCCAATATGAGCATCCAGGTTCCGCTACTGGTTATTGACCGGAGAGGCGTCTCGGTCATGTCTACATAGTTCTCGAACCCGTAGGGTCCGCACGCTTAACGTTCGATGACGATATTGTAATATATGAGTTATGTGATTTGGTGACCAAATGTTGTTGGGGTCTTGGATGAGATCACGGACATGACAAGGAGTCTCAAAATGGTCGAGAGATAAAGATTGATATATAGGACGATAGTATTCGGACTCTGGAAGTGTTCCGGAGAGTACCGGGTACATATCGGGTAACCGGAAGGGGTTCCGGGCACCCCGGCAAAAGATATGGGCCTAATGGGCCAAGAGGGGAAATGCACCAGCCACCAGGGGCTGGTGCGCCCCCGATATGGGCCGAACCAAGGGAAGAAGGAAAGAAG
>NC_041387.1:126893264-126897797 GCF_002162155.2 Triticum dicoccoides
GGAACCCAAGTAGGTTTCGGTCCTAGTTGGGACGCCTCCTGGCCTCTCCCCTCTCCCTCCCACCTATATATATGTGGGGGGGCGCCCCCTAGCACATCACAGACAATTGTTAACCGTGTGCGGCGCCCCCCTCCATCGTTTACTCCCACGTGCGCGGATCACTTCATCATCACCGTCACCACGCCGTCGTGCTGACGGAACTCATCTACTACCTCGACAACTTGCTGGATCAAGAAGGCGAGAGACGTCATCGAGCTGAACGTGTGCAGAACTCGGAGGTGCCATGCGTTGGTACTCAATCGGTGGATCGCGAAGAAAGTTCGACTACATCAACCGCGTTGTGAAACGCTTTCGTTTACGGTCTACGAGGATACGTAGACACATTCTTTCCCTCGTTTCTATGCATTTCCTAGATAGATCTTGCGTAAGCGTAGAATTTTTTTTGAAATTGCATGCTACGTTCCCCAACACTTCCAACATACTTTAACTGTGTCAATTAGTAATAGGTATATAGTACTCCCTCCGTCCCATAATGGAAAGCGTTTTTGACGGTGACGGAGGGGTAATACTTAGTGATCTAAACATTCTTATATTCAGTTACGGAGAGAGTACAATGTATGATTCAACAGAAACGACAAGGTGTCTCAAGCAGTGTTACCTTCCGCGCCGAAAGACACTAGGAAAGGGGACGAACCGATATTTCCAGGTGGATGCACATCATTCATCACATCAGCTCCCGACATATGGTCTCGTTCCGTCAAGCGAGTGAGATAGCCCAACCGCACACCTTCAGCATTCCAAGCAGATGTGGAAGGATTTTGACAATTCTAGACAAAGCCAGTTGAATTTTGCATATGCTTTTCTTGAACAGTAAAACTGTGGTTACCGGCAGTACCCACGGCAGTCAAATCTACCGGTATTTCCCCTAAACCGGTAGCTAAAATCTTTGTATGCACCGCCAGTTGACGACACCTGCTTACCAGACACCATTCACCAACCGGAAACCAGAAAATTTCAAGACTTCCAACCAGAAACCATTCCATTCACTATAACACCTTTACAGGGTGACAACTACAGGCAACATGTCAAGCATGGTTCGTTCAGACTTCAGGCTAAGGCATGCATGAACCCCAAAAGAAAGAGAGATGATCAACTGCGACACACACGGATGAATTTTCTTGATTAATGGTACAAAGAACATCTAGCTACCCTACGAATGATTCATGTGCATACAGTATACATCAGTTATCTTTACAGCTACCGAACTATGGTCGGTATGCGCCCCGAGGTTGCCCAGAGACTCCTCACATGAAATCCATGGAGTCGCTCTGACCACTCAGTGACTGGCCTCCATTTGAAGAATTCTGGGAGTGGTTTTGGGGGTGGTGATGCTGATGACCTTGGTAGTGCATCTGCTGCTGCGAGAAATAGTTCGGAATCTGCTGCTGCTGTTGCTGATGCTGATGCAGCCCTCCGCCGAAGGGGTTTCCATTCATGTTTGGAACTTGACCTGCCGCTATCTTAAGCCGCTGCACTTCTTCTCTCAGGGCATCATTCAGAGCTGCACGGAACAGATACATGGTCGACCCTCAGATGCCTTAAATGTTCACGGAACAGGATGATTTTTGTTCTGAGCCTATATATTACAACGACTAGCAAACTTCGAAAACAAGACTAGGACATACCATCTCGAAGTTTGGCTTGTTCTTCCATGGACTGCAACCGGAGTTTGAGCTCTCTGTTCTCAACAGTTAAACCAGAAGTATCCCTCTGGGTTACCAAAAGAAAACACAGAGACTGTAAGATGATGCAACAAAATATTGGTTATCACACTCAGAGGCCTGATGAGCAATCACAAACACAACTGCCAGTGGAGTATAAATTTGATGTCGTCATACTCAGAAAATAGCATTACCAAGAATACAAAGTTCCCTAGCTCTACTACAAAATTTTATTAGTATTGATTATGGATCAGGTCTTAATAAATCTTTTTCGCTTCCTTATTTCTTTTTCCAGCGTAAATAAGATGTTCAGCACTGGCGAAGCTTTCTAGAGAAAAAGATGAATCTTCTGTTACTGTCTCCCTGCCCACCAAGCCAAAGCTTCACCCTAACACCACCCATTTGGTTCCAACATCTTCAATCAAATTAGCTTTCAAATAGACCATCACTTCCCCTGTTTCTGACATGACCAGCTATCAAGCAGAGGCGCCTGCATTATCCCACCTACTTTTGGGTGCAACAAATCATGTAGTAGTCACATCAACTACAGGACCAGCTTTTTATAGGGATGCAGGCGGACGGTGTCCGCATACATTCGCAAGCGTATAATTAGAGCAGCGCCACTATTAAAGCAACAACACATTAGTTCCTCCTGCCGTCGTGGACGTAGGCGGACAACGTTCCTAGCTTTTTATGCTCCAGAGCATTCATATATGTACGCGTGTCATACTTTCCCTTAACAATATATGTGTGTAACTAGAAATTAACAGTTAGCTATTCAAGGCTATACAGGAAATCCACTACATGCTCATGTAATTTAGTATTGTAAGGTTCTTCTCTTCCAGCCGGGCCCCTCTCTCGTAAGGAAAGAACTCAAATAAAAAGAAAATAGGCAGTATATACAGGTAGAGAAGAACTTGACTCATGATATTTTTTATGGATTGCTATAGAAACAACAAATCAACCTTGGGGAGCTAACCTAGTGCAACAAGTTTTCTCCACATAGGCTGATAGGTTATAGCTTCAGTGTAGCAAGGAAGTTTTGCAACATAATTATGATAAATTTGATACTCCCTCCGTCCGGAATTACTCGTCCTCAAAATGGATGAAAATGGATGTATCTAGAACTAAAATACATCTAGATACATCCATTTCAATGACAAGTATTTTCGGACGGAGGGAGTACTACACATTCATTAAAGGTGGGCGGATGTGTCCTAAGATCTATATACTATAACAAGCAAAAGTGAGACAAACAACAAAAAAAAAGTCAACAACAAAATGGTGAGTCCTCTGGAAGCAGAAGTGATATTTGCATTTCGCGGTGACAGACAGCAATATGTGTAAACTAACTACCAAATGAAGAATTAAACTCATTAGGATCATGTCATCCACTACGCTTGAACAATCAAAATCAATTATCAAAAGCTCTAGCAACTCGATGATTGGAAACAACTAAGTGGCGGGGTCAAAAAACATAATCTTCACTGAATGTCAGATGAGAATCAGAAAGCAGAGGGTAACACATCATCTCGGACCCAGTATATGTTGTGACCCTCAGATATAATAAAATACAAGTGGACATCATTAAAGTGTAATTTTACGAAATCCCTCCGGAGAATAAACAAAGAGAATGTCCTAATTAAATCTAAGAAGAGAAATTAGTTACTGATTTATAAAGGAAATGCTCATAGAAATGTCAACAAATGCTGTAATGAGAACTGTTCAAAAGCCAAGTTACATAAGGGAAACAGATAAGCTAAGATAATAAAGCAGTATTTTATTAGGGAGGGTAATGAACAAGAAGTTGTAGTCGAAGGCAATCGTTTGTTTATCCTGGTTGCTTCTTTCAGGACGCAAGCTTTGAATTAGTCAGGTTCATACAAGTGTTACCAATGCAGTTTCCACACTTGTCCAACAATTAAGGAAAGCAACCAACTAATGTAGACTGATCAGACAGAATATTGGCTTCAGCTAGTCAATTAATTAGGTTTGGCTCAAGCAAGCATGCTGTCATACTTTGCCTCTACGGACTACAAACAACACAGATCAATTATACGCACCTGAAGAAGCGTGAGCTGTGCCGAGAGCGTGGTCGCCTCTGTCTGCAGCGTCTGCACCTTCCTCTCCAGCTCGCCTGTGTATTTGATCTTCCTCTCCTTGGACCTCGCGGCCGACTGTCTGTTCGCGAGAATCCTGCACAGCAGAGACCACCGCCATGAAACCACAGCTAAAATATAACTTGACTTAACCACAGGAAACCCTGGAAACTCAAAATTAGGTAGCACGAGCAAGGAGCTGGATGCCAGTAACGCAGGACACTAGAACTAGTAGCAAACTACCCTTGGATCTATCAAGCTTCGCTCCACGGATAAAGTGAAAGGGAAGTGCCGAAGAGGACCTCACCTCTTAGCGCGCTTGGGGTCGAGGAGCGCGAGCTCAGCGAGCCTCTCGGCGGGAATGGCCTTCTTGGCGTAGTCCGGCAGCCCACCGGACAGCGCAGACTCGCCGTCGGACGGCGAGCTGGCTCCATCCATGGAGCCGCTCCTCTTATGCCCCGCCCCGCCTCCGCCTCCTCCCTGCAGCGCGAGGCCGTCGAAGAAGGCGGCGTCGAGCGAGAGGCTCCTCATATGCGCGCCCCCGCCACCGGGCGGCCGCGGCGCCGGCGACGGGGACGCGGCAGCCCCCTGCTGCTGCGGCGGCAGCGGCGGGGGAGGCGGGTTGGGGTCGGAGGAGACGGCGGGGGAGTCGTCGGAGAGGGAGGGGAAGTCGAGGTCGGAGAAGGAGAAGTCGCTGTCCGGGTCGAGCAGCA
>NC_041387.1:126898363-126929152 GCF_002162155.2 Triticum dicoccoides
GTCGGCGCGGGGTTCGCTCGGAGCCGGAGGGGGAGTAGATGCGGGTGGGCGTATGCGTCGGGGGGGAGCTCGAGGTGGGGGGGCTGGTACAAGAGTCAAAGTGGGGAGGAAGGGCGGAGGCTGCGGCTCGTTTCGGCGTGGACACGGTGCATGAACCCGATGCCGCCCGCGCGCATCATGAGGCAGAGTCCACGGTTGATACGGCGTGTGGTTTGTGCGGTGGGTGCGGGGAGGGGAGGAATATCCGGCGGTGTGAAGTGGCAGTAATTCCCCTCGGGGGACACCGAAGATTGACTGAACCCGGTCTACGATGGTGCAGCCAGAGGTAGGGGCGCGAACGTGCCCGTGTACCGACGGCGCGATGTGTCTCTGGTGCATGAGGTGGGTGTATGGGAAAAGGATGGTGAGGGGCGAAACGGTAACTCTGCGTTGGCCGTGGAAGGAACGCCGCGTGGTTCCGAGAAAAAGAGCACCCCCTGTCGCTGTGCGGTCGCTGTTTGGCTGTTCCTTGCGCTTTACTTGAAAATTAATGACATGTGGGCCCCGGCGGCTTGGGGGCTAGCGGGTGTACGTGGCGTTCTGGTGATTGCCGGGAGGGAGCAACTGGTCCGTGCGTTTTGCTGCTGCCTTGTCGGTCTCCGCAGACGGACGACCCTATGGCATCGGCAGCAAGGGTACGTGCCAATGCCAACCACCAAGAGGGGCTTCGGTTTAACTTTCAACTGTCATCATTTTCTAAACAGTTTGTCTAATTTACATTTAGATGTTTTTAAGAATGTTACGTTTAAGCTTTCACAAATATATAATGCAGCAATAAGAAAAAAAAACTAGGACAAAAAATAGACCACAAATAAAGTGAACATCAGCTTAGATGTGACATAACTATGTCACATCTAGATGTGTCCTAGACCCCTTTCTAAAATTCAACCTACAGTGTTGTATTGTTTGCAGTTTATTATCCCCTTTTGCGAATTTCGGACTAGTATTGTTCAAGCTATGCATCATTGATTGTGGCCGTGGTAGCTTCTGTTGAGTATCGTGATTAGTTAGAAAAGATAGGATAAGTAGGATTTATTCAACATTGTCTTATACTTCAAGTAGATTATGTACTTTTATACATATGCCCATAAGGCTCAAGCAAATACATCATCCATTACATCGATCTTCTCTCTATTCCTTTTACATGATATTAACCTAACCTCGATCCACAACCCTAGCCGTCGCTGCCGCTTCCGTACCGCACCGCTCTCAGGGCATCGATCTCCATGATCGCCACCGGGGACCGCGTCGCCCGTACCTAGTGTTCATTCGTCGGTCGTGTTGATCGGCTGCTCTAAAGAGTCTTTTCCCTGTCCTATGATCTGGTTTTCTCTCTCCCGTCGATCACATTGATCGGCGTGTCGGCGTTCTGGATACGGGGGTACCCGGATTTGCCTGCCTGCGGCCCACTACGTGGCTCCATCGACGGTCTGGTACGGCCAGCTTCGGCATCAACAACTCAAGACCCTCGCGAGGCGAGCGACGCTAAGACCTCCAAGGGGATCCTCCTTAGGCTGGCTCCCGAGGGGCGGAGAGTTCTATGCAAGGCGCACCTCACGAGGCTCAGCTGACGTGAGCCATGACGACCAAGGCCAGACGGGCGCCAGCGGGCGCAGAGTACCAGTTTCCTCTTTGGTGCAAAGGAGGCAAGCAGCAGGCGTGGAGTCCCGAAGAATCAGCCAAAGGTTTTCATTCCGGTGCAACAAGACCAAGACCGTCAGGACGACAGGACGGAGGTCATCGCCGAGCCCACCGCGGCGTCACGACCAGAGGCTTTCGAAGGCGAAGACCACTTTAGTCAGGATAGGATGTACTTCTTGTCCCCCTTCAAATCTGGACGTTGTGGGATCCCTTCCCGCCAACATTTGGGAAGAGGACCCAGGCCACTATAAATAGGACTTAGCCACCACCATAGAAGGGAAGGTCGAATCGAGAGGGAAAGAGCAGACAAAGGATCAGATCCATTCTCACTCGACCACCTCACCAGCTCTCCCGAGCCCAAGAACACCTCACCTCCTGAGGCTAGTTCATCCACTGTACTAGTTCATCCTCAGCCCCTCGATGCAATCCACCAAAACGCTGGAGTAAGGTATTACACCGTGTAACCCACAAGTATAGGGGATAATTTTTTTTGACCTTGAAGACTGCAGGGCTTGCACCCCACAACATTTTATTAATGAAAAAGAAACAGAGACAATACAAAGTTTCCTCAAGGTGAGGAAAAGGAAAAAAACAAAAGAGGAAGAAACAACTAAAGAAGACTATACAAGTATAGGGGATAATTGTAGCCTCTTTCGATAAGTAAGAGTGTCGAACCCAATGAGGAGCTAAAGGTAGAACAAATATTCTCTCAAGTCCTATCTGCCACTGATACGACTCTACGCACGCTTAGTGTTCGCTTTACCTAGAACAAGTATGAAACTAGAAGTACTTTGTAGGTGTGATAGGATAGGTTTGCAAGATAATAAAGAACACGTAAATATAAACTAGGGGTTGTTTAGATAAAGAAGCAATAAAGTAAATATAGCGAGTGTGGAAAAGTGGTGGTAGGAGTTGTGAAATTGTCCCTAAGCAATTGACTACGTTACTAGACCGGTAATCACTATTGCAATTCTATTTGAGGGAGAGGCATAAGCTAACATACTTTCTCTTCTTGGATCATATGCACTTATGATTGGAACTCTAGCAACACTACAAAAAAAAGATACATCCGTGACATTTTGGACCGAATGAAAATTAATTCTGTCATACATATGACACTTCTATGACGATAATTATGACAAAACCCGGTATCATCATAGATGTGGTGGGCTCCTACTTCTATGACAAAAAATCATGACAGAAAATGGGCTTTTCGTCCTGGACGGGCCGGAGACGCAGCTGCATGACATTCTTTGGGCCGTCCATGACGGAAAAAACCGTGGTAGAAGCGAGGGGAAGGAAAATTTCGGGGAGTTGCCAGTTACGGTGGGAGGTCGGGGGCCGAGCGATGCGCGTTTCTCTCGTACACGTGCGAGGCATTGGCTCTAACTGAACCCAAGCGAGGCGTTGGGCTCTAACTGAACCCGAGCGATTGCACTGCAGGCTACGCGTTACTGAACCCGAGCGATCGATCGATGGCTGTTAACTGAACCCGATGGAGCGATTCCTTCGCTACTGCTGCTAACTGAAGCTGATCGATTGGATGAACAGTGAGCGTTGCCGGGGGGGTGGATGAATAGTAAGCGGTGGCGTTGCCTCTGGATGAATAGGACCCCGTGGTGTGGAGGGCTGAACAGTAGACGGTGGAGGGGTGGCCGTGGAGGGGTGGTTGAATAGGCGCCCGTGGTGTGGAGGGTTGGATGAACAGTAGAGGGTTGGATGAACAGTAGACGGTGGAGGGCTGGATGAACAGTAGACGATGGAGGGGTGGTTGAACAGTAGCCGGTGGAGTAGCGCGCGGTGGAGGCTGGATGAACAGGAGCCCGTGGAGGCTGGAGGAGGTCGACGGTAGCCCGTGGAGGCTGGAGGAGGTCGACGGTGGAGATGAACAGTATCCCGTGGAGTCCCGTTTTGCGGTACGCCACACCCTTCCCGATGAACATGACCCCCGTTTCGACCGTAGCTCTCCAACACAAATCTGTTTCGTCCGTTTTGCGGTATGCCACACCCTTCCCGATCAACAGGACCCCGTTTCGACCGTAGGAGGTCCGTTTCCTCCGTTTTGCGGTACGCCACACCCCTCCCGATCAACAGGACCCCGTTCCGAACGTAGGAGGTCCGTTTCCTCCGTTGTGCAGTACGCCAGGCCTCGTTTTCATCGCCTGTTCCGTCCAAGCCCTCCCGATGAACACGACCATGCATTTCGTTCCGCCCCAGCCGGTTGGCTCCCACGCATTCTGTTGCCTCCCGATGAACACGACGCATTCCGTTGCCTCCCCATGAACACGACGACGACGCTGTTTCTCCGTTCCGACCCAACCATGTATGTATGCGCGAGTAGGCGTTCGAGACCCTGCCCGTATGTACGTATGTGTCCGTATTTTCTTTCTTGCACCCTCGCCGCTGTACGTACATGTACATGCTACGTGCGCGCCTCTACATCGACCAGTATATACATACATGTTCGCGACCAGAATGACAACGCTACGTACACTTCGACCAGGTGGGTCCTGACTGTCAGGCACTTCCTTGCCTGCGAAGATGTAGCTGGTGGGTCCCAGCAGTCAGGGGGGTGAATCATTTTTTTTGCCCAGACGCACTTCCTTGTGTGCGAAGATGTAGCTGGTGGGTCCCAGCAGTCAAGGGGGCGAATCATTTTTTTTGCCCGGACGCACTTCCTTGAGTGCAAAGGTGTAGCTAGTGGGTCCCAGCAGTCAGGGGGAAAACATTTTTTTTTTGCGAAATACGATGGCCCGTCCGGTGGGTCCCCCCTGTCAGGTGGAGGAATAATTATTTTGCGCGTAATAAGGAGGCACTTCCTTGCTGCGGCCGTGGACCCAGCTGTCAGCGTCTCCACGCACAGTACTCTTTCGATGGAAGTCGGTCGTTGACCACATTGACCACGCAGCGCCGAGAACACCACGGCGGTGGACGACGACGAGGCCTAGGAAGGGGATGACACGAAGGTAGGGAAGACTCGGCAGTTGTTTCCCACGTGGAGGGGAGTACGACTGTACGAGGGTTTACTGGTTCGTTTGCCGTCTTCGGAGAATAATAACAGGTGTGGGTGAGTAGAGGGATGACTAGGCCAGCGATGGGAGTACGGTGGGGCGGTGAGGCCTGCGCGGCAGCACAGCCGGCCACGGGGAGGAGGGAGCAGGCAGTCCCGCCGGCGCTTGTTTGAGCGGCTGGAGCAGGAAGAGCAGAGATTGAAGAAGCACGACGGCCGTTGGATGGACATCCAACCGTCACTGCTTGTGCGTCAACCTTTTTTTTCAGGAAAGCCTCAAATCTGTGGAAAACAGCATACATCCCATCTGCCATTATTTCTAATAATTTACAGCCCATTTGCTAATTCTTAAGGGTTTTTTTGGAGCCCATATTCTTTTTGTTAGCATTACATCCCATATTGTGGCCACGGTTAAAAAATTATATGAAATTTTGCATATTTTGGTGCGGTCCGAACTGTTTTTAATCCCGAAATTTTGACTGACATTCAAACTGATTTTAAAAATAAATGTATATCAATATAAAATCCAACAAATTCTCCATGCATAAAAATTAATGTAATCTAAAATCTTGAAATGAAAAAAAATATTTGAAACTAATTGCCGGTTTGATGTGTTTTAAAAATGTACATCCCATTTCTCATTACTGACGGGCCAGTTTCTCGGACAGCCGAATGAAAGCTCTCCTCGTCTTGAAAGATTTGCAGCCCAACAGGCCTGACAAAGCGACACTTGGCAAATCACAAAAAAACTGGGCTGTGGCCGTGGACCCAGCTGTCAGCCTCTCCACGTACAGTACTCTTTCGATGGAAGTTGTTCCTTGACCATGTTGACCACGCCGCACGGAGAGCCCCATGGCGGTGGACGACGACGAGGCCTAGGAAGGGGACGACGCGGAGCCGGGGAAGACGCGGCAGTGGAAGCCCGCGCGGAGAGGAGTACGAGGGTTCACTGGTTCGGCTGCGGTGTGAGGCTGCCGTCGCCGCAGGGCATGGCCAGCGGTGGGAATAGTAGGGGGCAGTGAGGCCTCCGCGGCAGCACAGCCGGCCACGGGAGGCAAGAGCATGCGGCACGCCTGGCGCTGCTTTGGGCGGCTGGAGCAAGAAGACCAGAGGTTGAAGAAGCACTACGGCCGTTGGATGGACATCGTACGGTCACTGGAGCTAGAATCGTTCATATTGACTAAGTTCACAAAGCCCTTCGTCCCCGTCAACTTAGTAGTCCCACAAGACAGCCTCCCACCAAGGTGGGTCCCAGCTAGCCGGGGGAGTATTCATTTTTTTGTGCGTAATAAGGAGGCACTTCCGGTGGGTCTGAGCTGACAGCGGGGGAAACGTTTTTTTCACGAAATATGGTGGCCCGTCCGGTGGGTCCCAGCAGTCAGGGGGAAACGATTTTTTCGCCAAATACTGGTGGCCCGTGCGATGGGTCCCCGCTGTCAGGTGGAGGAATAATTATTTTTCGCGTAATAAGGAGGCACTTCCTTGCAGCTGCCGTGGACCCAGCTGTCAGCCTCTCCACGTACAGTACTCTTCGGATGGAAGTCGGTCGTTGACCACATTGACCACGCCGCGCCGAGAGCACCACGGCGGTGGACGACGGCGAGGCCTAGGAAGGGGATGATGTGGAGCCGGGCCACGAGAGGCAGGAGCAGGCGGTAGCACAGCCGGCCACGGGAGGCAGGAGCAGGTGGCATGACCGGCGCTGCTTTGGGCGGCTGGAGCAAGAAGACCAGAGGTTGAAGAAGCACTATGGCCGTTGGATGGACATCATACGGTCACTGGAGTATTGACTAAGTTGACAAAGCCCTCCATCCCCATCAACTTAGTAGGCCCACTAGTCAGCCCAACAATATGGTGGGTCCCAGCTAGCAGGGGGTATTCATTTTTTTGGGCGTAATAAGGAGGCACTTCCTTGCGTGTGAAGATATAGCTGGTGGGTCCGACCTGTCAGCGGGGGGAACGTTTTTTTCACGAAATACAGAGGCCCTTCTTGTGGGTCCTAGCTGTCAGGTGGAGGAATCATTATTTTGCGCGTAATAAGGAGGCATTTCCTTGCGTGCGGCCTTGGACCCAACTGTCAGCCTCTCCACGTACAGTCCACTTCCGATGGATGTCATTCATTGACCACGTTGACCAGGCCGCGCCAAGAGCACCAGGGCGGTGGACGACAGTGAGGCCTAGGAAGGGAACGACACGGAGCCAGGGAATACTCGGCAGTTGTTTCCCACACGGAGGAGTACGAGGTTTTACTGGTTTGTCTACCGTCGCCGGAGAATAACAACATGTGTGGGTGAGTAGAGGGATGGCTAGGCCAGCGATGGGAGTACGGTGGGGCCGTGAGGCCTGCGCGGTAGCATAGCCGGCCGCGGGAGGAGGGAGCAGGCAGTCCCGCCGGCGCTTGTTTGAGCGGCTGGAGCAAGAAGAGCAGAAATTGAAGAAGCACGACAGCCATTGGATGGACATCCAACAGTCACTGCTCTCGTGTGTTGACTAAGTTGACAGGGCATTGCGTGTGCGTCAACCTTTTTTTTATGAAAGCATACGCGTCAGCCTGTAGTAGGCGCACAAGTCAGCCTCAAATCTGTGGAAAACAGCATACAACCCATCTGCCATTATTTCTAATAATGTACAACCCATTTGCTAATTCTTAAGATTTTTTTGGATCCCATCTTCTTTTTGTTAGCATTACACCCCATATTGTGGCCACGGTTAAAAACTATACGAAATTTTGCATATTTCGGTGCAGTCAACCGTTATTAATCCAGAAATATCAATTCACATTCAAACTATTTTGAAAAATAATTTATATAAATATAAAATCCAAATAATTTTCCACGCATAAAAATCAATGGAATTTAAGATCTTGTAATGAAAAAAAATTGAAACTAATTCCCGGTTTGATGTGTTTTAGAAATGTACATGCCATTTCTGGGCAAACCGAATGAAACTCTAATCGTCTTGAAAGATTTGCAGCCCAGCAGGCCCGATAAACCAAGTAGGCCTTGTTTGGGTATTTGTTTAAAAAAATAGAACTGGGCTAGCCATTTTCAGCAAGAAAAAAAAACACAACTGGGCTCATGATGTGGTAAACATAAATAAAACCCTGGCTAGACGGGCCACAGCCCCCGCACAACCCCGTTGTTACCCTGATCCGTCGCTAAAACTAGTATAAATAACAACTGCTTGTTCCTCAAAAAAAACTGCGCGACTTGCTGGGTCCCTGGTGTCAGCCGCTCGTAGTGTAATTCTCTCATTTATTGACTACGTTGACAATGGCGTGAGCCCCAGATGTCCAACCATTAGGAGGAACCATATTTTTGGGCTTGTACTATAGAGGCACTTGCTTGCGTACTGCCATGACGCTGGTGGGTCCCTACTGTCATCCTCTCCACGTACAGTCATCTCCTTGTTCCTCTCGGTTGTTGACGATGTTGACAACGCAAGAGGGCGGCGCACCGCGCACGGCGAGCGAACCAAGGCCGCAAGGCGGAGGACGACGGCGAGGCCTCGGACGGAACGAACAGGAGCCGTTGAAGATGCGCCGGTCCAGTCGCAGGCGGAGGGGAGTACGAGGGTTGACTGGTTCGGGCACGGGTGCGTGTTGGGGCTGACGTCGCCGGAGAATAACATGACGTGTGGGGGAATAGAGGGAGGGACTGGCCAACATTGGAGGGTACGTACGGTAGGGCGGCGGAGGCGCAGCCAGCCATGGGAGGCGGGAGCAGGAAGAGCCGACGGGGTGGTTTGGTTTGGGCGGCTGGAGGAAGAAGAAGACAAGAGATAGAAGATACACGACAGATGTTGGATGTCAATCCAACGGCTGGTAGGCAGAATCGTTTGTTAACTGGCTAGTAAATCAACACCACCTTGGATAGGCTATTTCCTCGCAGGTCCCAAATGTCAGAATCCAAATCTGTCATGGTCATGCAGCCTTTCCTATGAAAATCTACAGCCCATTTGATGTGCTAGTTCGAAATAAGTTTGTGGGTGCTGGTGGGGGCTAATCACTTGGCTTCTGTAATGCACAGTGAGCTCAAGCAGCCGACGTGAGTGATGTTATTTCCCTTGGTTGTGATTTGTTACAATATTTCACTCTAAATTAAACGAATGGCAAGCCGTTTGCCTTGTTTCAAAGAAAATACGACAGCCACAGCCGAGTTGAAAAGGGCAGGAACATCTAACTCCAGCTTACAAACTGTACAAAAGCACGAAGGTTGATTGTTCATCAGGTTTACAAAAAAACCAGATTGAAAAGGGCAACAACATCTAACTCCAGCACTGTTTTCGGCAGTCACAGTCAAATGGATCGGTCAGGTCCATAGAATGAACATCCTGGGTCGTAAAATTTACTGGATTATTACCACAATATGTTGTAAATAGAAGCCCGGCACGTTCAGAAGCTCTTTTGCCCACGTGAAACTCCTTTTTTCTCTTCGACATACCCATCCGTCAAAACCATGCTGCTGATAAACTTAAGCCTGATGGACAATAGTAACCTCGCATTCAACAGGAAGAATGTGACAAATCTTGTGTTTGCACGGTTGGCTACATATCGTTCTAACGTTATTGTCTTCAATCGAATCTCATGAGAAGTGAGAAAATCCCGATGCTTACGAATCCACCGATTGGTTATAACTTTCTTACCCCGTCCTATTGCCTAAATAGACATGAAGATTGAAAACAGTTAAGGTCTAAAAGAAGAGTGTCGAAAGAGCAACAATTGAACGGTTAATTCTAGTACACTATATGCGGGCTTCCAATGTGCGTGAAATTATCACCTTTATATACAACTTCTCCAGACATGGAAAGCATTACAGCAAGCCAATAATCTTGTTCAGATCAAAACTATTCATTTGGATATATAAGATCTTGACAGAATCCAGCACCATTGATAGGCCATCCATGGAGAAACTCTTCATTGGGCATAGAACATAATATTAGTACAAAATGTGTACTCCAAGATGATATATAAATTATGCGCAGAAATTTAAAATGCAGCTTATGGTTACAAGTGTAGATGATAATATAAAGTACCTAAAGAACTATGGAGCCAAACACCATATTGAAATGAGCACAGAGATCATGTATTACACCCAAGGTCTCCAGTTTAGGCGCAGAGAGGACGGTTATTTGCAACGGTGAATAACTAGAATCAAGGATCAACCTTTGAATTGAAGGGGCATCTTGGATGATGAGCTGCCTTCCGTTAAAAGAAATTCCAATTCTGACAAGGTTAGGCGACTTTATTTGGAGACAACCGATTCTAACTGTGAAAACAAGCACCAAGCACTCCAGCGCAGGGCAACTGGAGTGGATGATGCTGTGCAATGAGGCCTCCGATATACGAACCCGCACAAGTGAAAGTTTCTTGAGAAATGGGAGTCGAAGGTTTAGTACCAGATTGTCTGGTAGGTAGCACAGCGCAAAGGTGGCGGTGTGGAGAGAGAGGAGGAAAACCGCAAGATGGACATCGGTGCTGAGGGCACAAGTTCATGGCGTTCGGTATGGGGTATGTGATTTCCAGGGGAATAGTAGAACTCAAGCAGCTGTAGTTCTGTGAATTTAGGGGATTTCAGCCAGGCGTCCACCGTGCAGGGCATGGTATGCTTGCTCAGGTAGCATAACGGGATGCAGAGGCTTTGAACGGAGCCCTGGTGGGAGGAGATGATGGCTCTGGGGATTTCAAAATCATTGAAGAGAGATAGCTGACGACAGTCGAGATTAAGGGGCACGACGCGCCATAGAGGGCGCCACCTAATTGAGAGGACTTGGGTGCGGCAGCAATCCTTGGTGGGGAGAAGCGAGATGATCTCCCCAAGGACGGCGTCCGAGAGATCACTGATGCGGTCCACCCGAGATTCTACGGGTTCCTGGGATCCGGTGGGGACGGGGTCGCCGCTTCTCCCCTTGCTGCCGGGTGCGGGATCTACAACAGGCGTCACCGCTGGCGGGAGCCTCATCTTCTTGGTGCTGGGGTCAGCCGACTCCATTTTCCTCGAGGGCGTCGCGTCGCGCTCACGGATTTGAGCAGAGTAACGAATGACGAACCTAGTTGTAGTGCGAGCGAAGAAGAAGGGGAGCTGGGGGTTTTCTGTAGGAGTGAGGAAGAAGGGGAGCTAGGGTTTTCTGTAGGAGTGAGGTGAGGAATTTGGGGGTACGAGTGGAGCGAGCTGACGTGAGCTGGGTGGGAGCAAGGAGGAAGAAGAGCACCCAACTTTTTTTTGGGGGGGGGGGCGGTGTGCTGGGTGTGGGTAGCGCCTTTTGAATTGATTTTACTATTTACTAGTGTGGATTGGCTGTTTTGTGTTGGGCCCAGAGAAACAATTACTACTAGTACAGTGGAGACACTCTATAGCTACCCAGAAAAATAATTACTACTAGTACAGTGGAGACACTCTACCGCTTCTGGCTCCTCCTAGGTCATTGAAACGTCTCCCTCTACTGAATGCCGTTATACTTCTGTTCACCGACATGCGGGCCATGCAGCGCGCGGGCTAAATGCCATCCACCAAATTAGAAGGCAGTATGCAGGCGGAGAGTCACCCCGGTCGTAGCGCGGCAGTAACGAGCCGTCGTATCACAAAACCCCACCTCCCCGCAGTCTAAGTTTGACGGACAAAGCAACCATCATTTCACTCTTCGTTGAATCCCCTTCTCCCTCACCGTCTTCAAGAAAGGCAACACTCGCATCTGCCACTGTTCTTCTCTCCCAACGAAGGGAAGGTAAGCGGATCCGTGATGTTGGTAGATTTTTGTTCAGAAAAAAAAAGAACTTTTGCAAAGCAGTAACCGATCCTCACTCTCTTTTTTGTTTTATTGTCATTGCGATTGTGTTTTCCTTTCAGTGGTCTCCTAGTATTCGCCAGTTTCATGATGGACCAAGGAGAACCAGGCAAAGATCTGCTGATATTGGAGCAGACGCGGGAGGCTGATCCCCACGAGACAGAGAGCTCCAAGAAGATGGAGGCAACCACCGAGCCGACCCCAGATACGCTCACGGCCACTACTGAGATGGTCAACGCCTCGTTTGAGGTAACAGCCCCCATGGCACTGCAGGAGCAGTTTTCCCCCTTCGAGGATGTGTCCCCCCCCCCGCTGAGCTGCCCAAGGTGATTTCCTTCTTTGCCGATCTTGATTGTGGTTTTTCATGTAAGTACGTGGTGATTTTTTAGAAAAGGAAGTATGTGATGATTAATAATGCAAAATTTTATTAGCTTCGATGCCATGCTATACATAGTGGTTTAAATAACTTGTGTTTCTTATACTGAAAAGTAATTCAGAATTTGTTTCTGTTTCAATTAGAGCCCTGATGCATACAAGGATTGTGTGGTTGTGCATGTCACTCGCTATGAGGCGGACGACCTGAATATATGCACTGGGAAAACATAGTTCTTAGGCTGTTGGATCCTGGAAGCCATTTGCGGTTATACCAATGAAGAGGTGTATTCCAGCATCACTGTTGTCAGGCGTGTTGTCCAGGGTGTACTGAAGCACAAGAAGTTCAAAGCTACTCCTTCGTTTGTGAGGCATACTGTTCTTGTGAAGCTTATGCAGGAAGATGATGTGGCATGCCTCCACAAACAAGTTTATCAGTGGCAAGGCCACAAGGTTGTCTTCATGAAGGTTCACAGGATTGAGCTGTTGTGGGACGTCCTCGATGATGTTCATGGCAAGGTCCGTCTTGTATCCAGCCCAAATTAGATTGAGGCATGAAATAGTTGCCCCAACTAGTGTTTAATAGTAGTTTGGATTGTGTCTAATTATCCGAACCTTGCCTGTTATCGACCCCTCTGGGGCTAGTACTCTGTTTGAATCCATCTATGGGAACTGCTGCTACTTTTGTGTGCCCGTGAATCATGTGAGAACCATCGTAATTGTTGCCGAAACAGATGCGTCCTCACTAGTTTTTTCATGAATATGGCATGGTAAGACATAAGTTGTCACGGTTTATCATACGAGCAGTGTGTGTTTTGATGAAATAGAGCACTCGTTCGAGAACCGTGTGCCGACGTATACATAAGTACTTGTAAACACTGTTGGTGCTACCCCACTTGTAAGCAGTTGTGCAAACACGGCACATTGGCTCAGCTCGCTTCAACACAAGGCTATCGACCAGCTAACAATCAAAAATCTGCTGTCTGACATATAAGCAACTATGTATCTTGTTACAGTGGTTCATGCAGTTAATTGAGGCCACAATGTAATATATTCCAAACGTTCAACGCTAGTCCAGCGCTCATGTGGAACACTCACATTAAACTCGTCTTCATAAAAATCTTGAAAAGCATAAGTTAAGTAGTTTTATACATCTCAATGATTCATAGAACATAACAAACATATACTAGTTCACAACAAAAGACAAAGTTGTGAGAAGGTTTACAAATCAGGAAAAAACAAGCAAGGCTTCTCTGAGCAAAGGCCCTCCTGGCAGGCTTAAATTTCCTGGAGTTCACTCTGGTTTTTTCTTGTTGCCACCATCCAGGGTTAGGTTCTCTCATTCCAGAATAACCAATTATAATTGTGGTCTCAGCTGGAATGCTGAACTGAACCATGCAGTGTACTGACCAGGTGAAATTCTTGTGCATTCCACTAAATTTAAGCACCGCTATTTGCAGAAATAAGCAGACCACAATGCCTCTTGTCCGCGCACTTGTCCAAAAATCTGCCGTGCAGCCGTGCCAGCTAGTCCTCGGTCCATGGATGAACTGGTAGAAAGTGCATTCTAGACTAGGATGCAGTTGTTTTCACTCGTCCCTGCACTGCAATCAGGAAGTAAAACATACGAATCAGCTTCTTTTAGATTGCGTTGGTCATTCTACCTTAGTTACTACCAATGTAGGGATACCTTGAAGACGGGAGGTTAGACGACGGCAACGAGGGATAGGTATCTCATTTTGCGCAGTTGTACTAAAACTGAGGTGTGTGCTTTTGATTGCGCGGATAGAAACGATACGGAGACAGACATCCCGAAACGATATGGAGACAAACATCCCTGTTTGCGCAAATACGAAATACGGTTATTTAAACAGTGACAGATATTACTACTTTCCCCCGTTTCCTCTTAGAACCAAGTCCTAGATTCATGCTACAACTTTCCCACTTTCTTCCCTGTTTGAACCAACGCTTTGAGTTGACTGTATGAACTAGCTTTACTTCTAATAATAGTAGAAGTCTAGGTGGCTTTGGAACAACGGACGGAAGTAGAGAAGGATCCACACAAAGGGGGAAGAGCTAGGGCAGTAGAGCAAGGCAGGTTTCGAAGGAATATATACCTGAGGGTCGTCGGCATGTGGAAAAGACGGCGTCGGGAGGCCGCATCTTGGCCACAATACCGCAGGGGGAAGAAGGGGTTGGAGGCCCTCCCGAGCCGGCGCTCTCTCGGAGAGAATGACACGGCCGCCGATCGGGACGCGTGGGCACCCGTTGGTCTCCTCCCTCACCGCCGACGACAGCGTGAACGATGCACCTACACCCCCTGCCTCGGTCGAGATTGTCCGGCCGGATTTGTGACCAGCCGTGAGCTGAGAGAGAGAGTGTGGCCACCTATGTCTTGCTTAGATCTGCAGAGCATGAGAGAGTGAACGAGAGGAACCCTAGTAAAGCACGCGCTAAGGCTCCTGCTTTTATATATAGTGGAGTGATTTTGTTGTGCCGGCTTCAAAAAAATGCGCTCCTACGTGTACCCGCGAGTGTAAGTGCATCTAGTGCCCCTTAGTGATTTTGGTGTATTGAAGACTTATAGGTTAAGGGACTGATGCGTTTGTGAGTGTACACACATTTATAAGTCTATGAGGAGTTTGATATTTATAGAGAAATTCGACCCCTAAAAATGAAGTTCTTCGTCTGAAGACTTTGGATATCTGAAGACTTTCTGTAGACTTTGAAAGTGAAGAAATTGGTGTGACCTTGAAGACTTGGTATTCATTCGACGAACATGAAGCCTGAAGACTTTTGTTTTCGTAGTTTCATTTTCTCTTTCTTGAGTCATAGGAAACACCGTACTGTTAAAGGGAGTCGAGGAAATACTAAGGAAAAATTTCCATGTGATGCTCAACTCAAAATCCTACACCTACCAATCCCTTCGAGTGAAGCCTTTGGAAATCTCATACAGTTCAGTCATATTCTTCAGTGACAGAGACGAAGTTCTTCTGGTCTCTGAGAAATTTGTTCTGACTGTGGAGTTAGGAATTCACCAGTGTGGATTACCTACATAGTGAGGAACATGATAGCCCTGAGGATTTTGATAGTCAAAATTCCGACCGTTGCTGTGCTATGCGCCAGCGGTTCCAAAATATCTACCCACCTAACAGTCATATTAGACAAGGGCATTTATGTCTTATCATGTCGGGCTGCTCCCTAGGCTATAAATAGCCGCCCCCTTCAACCACTAGCTGGTTGGCTGCTCCGAGAGAAACTGACACTTTTCAATTGAGAGCATCCCATCCTCCGAGGACTTTGAGCAAAAATCATCAAGTGAGGAAAATCCAAACCCAACACCTACAAACCCAAAGTGATTGAGCATCACTGAAGAGATTGATCCTGTGCGGATCCGACGCTTGTTACCTTTGAAGACTATGCTTCTTCCAGATGGTTAGGCGTCAAGGTCTAGAGCATCCAAGAGGAATTGTGGATCGCCGAGTGACCAAGTTTGTGAAGGTTCGAAAGTCACCTGAAGACTTACCACGAGTGATTGGGCGAGGTCTGTGTGACCTTAGCTCAAGGAGAATACGGTGAGGACTGTGTGTCCGGGACTGGGAGTCCTCGAGTTTAAAACTCAGCCGCTCCAACCAGATGTACAACTGAGACAGCAGTTGGAACTGTTCTACAAAATCATTGTCTTCACCAAGCCCACTGGTTCTATTTCCTCAACTCTTTCATTTCCTCATGTCTGTTGTAGTGTGCCTATTCATATCTGTTTGAAGACTTTGACTGAAGACTTTCTCAATTTCCTCAGATCAATTTCTTCAGTCTGTCCGTCTTCTTTCTTGTGTTATCCTGTGTTTACACTTTCTGTACTCTGTGTTTGTCTTCATCTTGACATGATGACTATGCTTGTGTTCTGTTATGTTTACTTCTGAGTACTTATTCCGCTGCTAGTAGTTCTTCATTTAGGAATTTCCTCACCGGCAAATTCCTTGGTGAAAAATTTATAAAAATCGTCTATTCACCCCCCCTCTAGTCGATATAACGCACTTTCAATTGGTATCAGAGCATGGCACTCCCTTGTTCTGTGTGATTTTGGTTTAACCGCCTGGAGTTTTAGTTATGTCGACCACAGGTATGATCAAGGTCTCTGCTGGGTGTCCTACCTTCGATGGAACAGACTACCCCTACTATAAGAACAAGATGCGAATGCATCTTGAGGCAATTGACAACGATCTCTGGTATGTTGTGGAAAATGGTGTTCCCACAGTCTCACCCTCTCTGAACGCTACTGATGTGAAGAGATTCAAGCAACTCGATTCTCAAGTGAAGAATATCATATGTGGTCATCTGAGCAAAGGACAGTATGGAAGAGTGAGTGCTTTGGAAACTGCTAAGCTTATCTGGGATAGGCTGTCCAAAGTAAATGAAGGAGTCTCAACTCAACGTGACTCTCGTGTTAACGTTCTTCGCAATCTCTTCAACCGCTTCAAGAGACTCGACAATGAAAATGTTCAGCAAACCTTTGATCGCCTCACTGACATCTCAAATGAGCTTCAAGCGCTTGGCGCCACTGACATCACCGACCATGAGGTGGTGAAGAAATTGCTGAGATTGCTAGATTCCTCATTTGACACTCTAGCACTGATGATTCAAGAGCGTGCTGACTACAAGTCACTTGATCCCGCTGATATCCTCAAGAGGCTAAACACTCATGAGTTCCAGCTTGCTGAGAAGAGAGATCTCTACGGTTTGAGCTATGGCAGATCACGTGCTTTGAAGGCCAAGGCAGTCTCTGAGTCTGAAGATGAAGACTCTACTAGCAGCCTTGGTGACCCTGAAGAACTGAGCCAGGAACTTGCATTGCTCGTGAAGAAATTTCAGAAGTTCTCAAGACGTGGTCTCTTTGGAAAACCCTCAAGGAGCAATGATTCCTCATCCAGTGACCACAAGAAGAGGCTATGCCACAAATGTAAGAAACCTGGTCACTACATCCAAGATTGTCCTCAATGGGATAAGGAATCAAAGAAGAAGAAATACAAGGATTACAGTTCTGATGACGCAAAGAAGAAGAAGAAATCTTCAAAGTCTTCATCATCAAAATCCTCGACGTCTTCATCTCACAAGAAGAGCAGCTCTAAGAAGGCTCGGGAATTCATTGGCAAGGAAATGGACTCTGAGGCTGAATCTGAGGAACATGAGGACGAGGAGGCATCTGAGGAGTCAGAGTCTGGTGTGGCAAGCCTAGCTCTCGCTACTGCATTCGTCAGCAAGTCTATCTTCAACTCTGAAGAAAACGACTCCACCAACAAGGCTGATGAAGGCAATGATGACTACGCTCCCACCTATTGCTTCATGGCAAAGGGTGCCAAGGTAACTAAATATGCCTCCTCTGACTCAAGTGAGGATGAGTCTGATGAAAATCTCAAACCCAGCTACTCTAAACTTGCTAAAATTGCTGTGAAACAACAAAAGGCTTTTGAAAAGGTTCAAAACATGCTAGACAAAAGTGATGATATGTTGGGTGAAGAAATGGATCGCACTAAAACCTTGACTGAAAATCTTCAGAGACTTCAGTCCAGGTTTGACAATCTTCAAGGTCATCATAACACTCTCTTATCTGATCACGAGAAGCTTTCTTATGAATTTCTTCAAAGAAAGCAAGATCTTGAGAAGTTAAGAGTGGATTATGAAGATCTTCAGAAGGAGCACGATTCATTACTTGCTCAACAAATCAGCGCTACCCAGGAAGAATTTGTTCCGCCATGTCTGAAGTGCATTGAACGTGAAACTGCTAATTCCTCACCTGAATGTTCAAATGCTTCTAATGCTACAAATTCTTCATATGTCTCTGCTGTCACTAATTCCTCATCTGAGGCCAATGCAAGTATCACTGATGATGCAGGGTTGAAGGAATTGTACATGACAGGCATGTACAAAAGCCTCAAAGGGCATCAGACTCATTGTGATGTGCTCAAAAAGCAAATCCTCAACAGAAACCCTAGGAAAGAGGGTATTGCCTTTGAGAGGAAACTCAATGCTGATGGAACATATTGGAAGCCTGAGCAGTACCCCAAAACCTCATGGGTTGCTGCAAAGGGACCTCCAGTTGATCCATCCAACTTATCTGGTTTTACATGTGAATCTCCTCATTCTTCTGATGAGTCATTTGACTCTAACTATA
This sequence comes from Triticum dicoccoides, assembly GCF_002162155.2. Classification (NCBI taxonomy): domain Eukaryota; kingdom Viridiplantae; phylum Streptophyta; class Magnoliopsida; order Poales; family Poaceae; genus Triticum; species Triticum dicoccoides. The sequence continues at coordinate 126,916,381 of NC_041387.1, forward strand.
AACTGTTCAAAAATCAGAATGGCGAAGTATTTGCTAGATATGTTGGGACTAACTGTAGGAACGGTTCCTCTATGAAGAAAATCTGGGTTCCCAAAAGTTGCCTTGAAAGTCTTCAGGTGAATGTTCTCATGACACCATCTGTGAAGAAAAGGAACTCCAGATCAAATTCTTCATATGAACCAAATTCTTCATATGGATCCAAGTCCTCAGGTGGACCAAATTCCTCACGTGGATCAAATTCCTCAAAAGGATCAAAGTCCTCATATGATCATCATCGTGCTAACCCTTCTGTTTCGCAGGGTAGAGCTAAGGGCTATGAATATGTGCATTATTCTTCAAATCATTATGTTCATAAGTCCTCGAAGAATTTCTCTGCTTATTCATATGCTTACCCTAACACATCTTATGTGAAACGAAGTGGACTGGCGACCATGCCACCTTTCTCATATGGTGCTCACAGAGTGATGAATTCTTTTCCACCCCTCCAGATGTGGGTGGTGAAGAAAAATAACTAATCTCTTGTGCAGGGTCAGGTCTCCAGTCGTGCTCAAAACGATTGAAGAATTTGCTGGAGACTTGAACAGTGCCTGATAGGACGCAGGCTAATCATGATGAGATGAACCTTCATTTCACACGTCCTCATACTGATTATCTGTTCAAATCACTTGATGAAATTGACCTGATGATACTGATGTCATATTCTTCACTGGTGAAGTATATGAGTTTGTAAGTTGCACTAATTCATCTGCAGGATGATCAACCCAAGGCAAATGAGTGGGTCCTCGATAGTGGATGTACAAATCACATGACTGGTGACAAGAATCTCTTGATGGATGCTCCCTTATCACCGTCACATCTGAAGCATATCATATTCGCTGACAAAGGCAAAAGTCAGGTAAGGGTTTCATGCTTGGTTATGGAGGACTCGCACACCTACAGAGTCTTCAACACCGTTCTTCACAAGGTTGTTGAAACTGTAGATGTGCGGTTCGATGAAACTAATGGCTCGCAAAGAGAGCACCTACCTTTTGTGATAGATGAACCAGCACCTGAGGATTCTATCAAGTTCAAAGCCACTAAGGATGTCATTCCTACTGAAGAATCTGCTGAAGAATTCATTCCCGTACATGATGAACATCGAGCTGGCGCACCTGAAGAAAATGGTGCTGAGGAAAATGCTCCTGAAGAAAATGCGGATCAAATTCCTCGAAGACAACCCGCTCATCCTTGTATTGCAAATGAAGTGCAAATCGAGAAGATCATCGATGACATTGAAGCACCAGGTCCTCTCACACGCTCAAAAGCTTCACATTTATCTAACTTTTGTGGGCACTTTGCGTTTGTCTCTATCACAGAGCCCACTAAGGTAGATGAAGCATTTCTGGAGCCTAAGTGGATTCAAGCCATGCAAGAAGAATTACATCATTTCGAGCTCAACAACGTCTGGGAACTGGTCAAACGTCCAGATCCTCGCAAGCACAACATTATTGGCACAAAGTGGATCTACCGCAACAAGCAAGATGAAAACGACCTTGTGGTGAGGAATAAGGCACGACTTGTAGCTCAAGGCTACACACAGGTTGAAGGAATTGACTTCGATGAAACTTTTGCACCTGTTGCTAGACTTGAGGCTATTCGCATATTACTTGCCTATGCTAACCATCATGATATTATCTTACAACAAATGGATGTAAAAGTGCATTCCTGAATGGTAAGATTGAGGAAGAAGTATATGTTGCTCAACCCCCAGGTTTTGAAGATCCAAAGAATCCTGATAAAGTCTTCAAGCTCAACAAGGCCCTGTATGGCCTCAAGCAAGCCCCTCAGGCGTGGTATGATACTTTGAAAGAATTCTTCGTGAAGAATGGCTTCAAACCCGGTTCACTCGATCCAACTCTTTTCACTAAGTCTTATGATGGTGAATTGTTTGTGTGCCAAATATATGTTGATGATATCATTTCCGGCTGTACTGACCAACGATATAGTGATGAATTTGCTTATATGATGAGTGAAGAACATCAAATGTCTATGATGGGAGAGTTGAAATTCTTCTTAGGTCTTCAAATTCGTCAACAGCGCAATGGAATATTCATATCTCAAGAGAAATACCTCAAGGACGTATTGAGGAAATTCGGCATGCAAGATTGCAAATGGGTCAAAATTCCAATGCCCATAAATGGCCATCTATGCACTGATGAAAATGGTAAAGACTTCGATCGAAAGGTATACCCCTCCATGATTGGCTCTTTATTGTACCTATGTGCATCTAGGCCGGATATTATGCTTAGTGTTTGCATGTGTGCCCGATTTCAAGCTACACCGAAGGAATCACACCATAAGGCTGTGAAGCATATTCTTCGATACTTAGCTCACACACCAACACTTGGACTATGGTATTCCAAGGGCTCCACTTTTGATCTCATTGGATATTCAGACTCTGACTATGCTGGTGATCGCGTGGACCGCAAGTCAACATCTGGTACATGTCATTTCCTCGGACGATCTTTGGTCTGTTGGTCCTCGAAGAAACAGAACTGTGTATCTCTCTCCACTGCAGAAGCTGAGTACATTGCTACTGGATCGTGCTGTGCTCAACTACTATGGATGAAGCAAACACTCAAGGACTATGGCGTCAACGTGAAGAATGTGCCTCTCTACTGTGACAATGAGAGTGCCATCAAGATTGCTCATAACCCAGTTTAGCACTCGAAGACCAAGCACATTCAAATTCGTCATCATTTTCTTCGTGATCATGTGTTGAAGGGCGACATCTCCATTGACCACGTCAGCACTGAAGATCAATTGGCCGATATCTTCACAAAGCCCTTGGATGAGAAGAGATGTAGCAAGTTGTGGTGTGAGCTAAATATCCTAGAATCTTCGAATGTTCTCTGAAATGGACACACATCCTAACACTTATGCTGACTTGATGACTTAGATGCACAACACACGAAGTAATGTTTTTCTTCAATCAATGAAGACTAACCCTCTAAGTGTGAAGAAATTGATTCTCAGAGCCCTACGACAATTGTACACGGTATCTGAAATCAGCTTTCTTATACGGTGGGTTACGCCACCAACCAAAGTTGAAAATCTTCAATTTGAGTTTTTCTTCGTTTTTGAAATTCCTCAGTTTTTCAAATTCTTCAACTTTGCATTGTCTTCACTCTTTCCCGTGTTTTTCTTCATTCGAATATATATATATATATATATATATATATATATATATATACATATGAGTTTTAAGTCCTCTACAACATTCACTTATTGTTATTTCTTCAAGTTGATTTCTTCTGCTAAGTGAATGTGATCGGACCCTTCCCCCTCTATGCTAAAATCAATCCAGTCTATTCACAAATTCCTCATATGCGTTCTATTTGAAACTCGTTCAAATTCTTCACTGTGTCCTTGACAGCTGAAGAAATTGCGAACGGAACTTTAAAACTTATCTTATCTGAATTTTCGGCTTTGCCGCTCAAACCGTTCCGCATCCCACGATATATTTATCTATTCACCCACGATCCTACACAATCGCCACCTCACAGTACATGGGTGACACATGTCATGCGGATGAGAAGGGTCAGGGGTAGGTTCGTCCTAAATCTTCGGGCGAACAGTTTTTCACTGCGACTATAAATACCCCCTCACCCCTTCCTCACTTCCTTTACTCCGCTCGAACTCTCTCTCCCGCTCGAGCTTCTCAAACCCTAGTGCCGCCGCTACTCCATCGTCGCCGGTGAGGAAGAGCTTCACTGCCTCGACCTCGTCGCTGTCGTACTCGCGCCGGCCGCAGAAATCTTCACTCCGCCGCCGCCGTAGCCGTCTTCCTCCGCCAAGTTAGGGCGTGGAAGATCTGAACTGACGAACTTCACATCTGTTCTTCCCAGTTCGTCGTGTTCTTCACTTCGGGTAATTAAAAGTTACTTTTAACTGCTCGCTTTGATTCTCAAGTTTTTCTGAAAATCTTCAAAGGTGTTTATTCTTCAATTCTTCACACACACAAACACCTCACATGTCATCTGTTCTTGATTTGTTTCTCTAAGCTATGATTTTCTTCAAGATTCCTCAATTGTGTGGATTTTCAATCTACACAACTCTGGAACCTAAGACAAAGAACGCTTAGTGAAATTCCTCAAGACTCATCTGGTCAAATTCCTCAAACTTGTTCCTCTTTTGAAAAACCCTCTGAGAACGCATATGACCTCTCCAAATTCCTCGCAACTACACTGTGTTTACATGTACAAATGTCCGCTGCTGAATCACTAGGTTCTCGTCAACTTAACTCATTTGCAGCGTTCCTCGAAGAAAAGTTGCATACTTCTTCAGAGAATTCAATTGTTCAAATTCCTCAACTGAAGAAAATGGCAGATGGAAAGAAGCCACAAAAGGGAGGAGAGAAGCCTGATGTCATGACTGCTTTTGAGATCCCTGAGGACATTTACGCAGGCTATTGCACACCTGATGAGGCCAAGTTTGGTAAGGAGAACAAAAATCAGCGCAAGGTGCGCATATAGAGGATTGAAAGGAGATGGGCACGGGAATGGAGGAAGTACATGTATGTAACTCCCAAGTACATGAAGAGATTCACACTCAACCTCCATGCCCAAGACTTCCATTGGCACCAGGCCAGTTGCGGATCCCACTAGCCTCAAGCGCGGTGAGGATTATCCTGACGAATGGGCAAAGCGCCAAGCCAAACTGGCTAAGCAAGCAAAGGAAGCAGTGAGGAAATTCAACGCTGACACTGCTGCTGCTGCTGCCTCTGCTAGGCCTCTGCCAGTCAGCCCAATAAGGCTATGCCCAAGAAGCCTGCACACAAGTCTAGTGCTTCACCTTCAATGCCCTCATGGCCAAGCTCCTCTGCTATGCCATCAAGGCCAGATTCCTCAAGGCCCTCACGGCAAATTCATCATCAGCCTCATCATCATCAGAAGGTACATGGAAGGCGACCTGCTTCTTGTGAGGACTTGGGCGAGTGCCTCGTCTAGCAGTGGCCTTTTTCTTCAGCAGAGAGGGACCAGCTGAGGAATTTCGAGCAGCAGAAGAGCTTCCAGATGCTCCTGAGGCAATAGAGAAGCCTTGAGTCCTTTGGCACGTGGCGAGATGCACAGGTGCCGAGGATTTTGTCGGAGCAGCTGAAGACTTTGACGGAGGAGCTCCTCCACCGAAGAAATTCAAGAGGGTCAAGGTTCCTTCCATTGTGGCCATCTCATATCCTTCATCACGCGCCACGGACGAGCATGAAGACTTGGACGACACTGCAGCAGGCCCTACTTCGACTCAAGACCCTGACAACGCTGGCGTTCCTCCATCAACATGATATTCTTCAGGGGCGTTAGTCCTCAGTTTCAACCCTTTTGGTCATTCGATGACAAAGGGGGAGAAATTTGAGTTAGTCTTCAAGCCGGTCTATCCTATATGGGCGTTTTTTTGCTAAGTTACAACTCTCGTTCTTCTGATGACTTTGCTAGATCGAGTTGTAATCTTAAACTCTATGGTGACCTGATACTTTTGCTGTGTTCTTCTGCATGCTTATTCCTCATTAATGTTAATGCACGCATGCTGAATTACATCAGTCACCATATTTCATCATGCATTTCAAATTCTTCATATTATATATCAAATGCGTCTATGAATTACAAGATATAGGGGGAGATCTCCATGATTATACTCTTCAAGTGTGCATTGCTTCAAAGGCAAATTCCTCACTATGCACATCTTCAGGGGGAGTTCTTCTATATCTTGCAATCAAATTCCTCAATGTTAGTATTTATAATTCATATATTTATCCCGGTTGGAAACTTAACCTATATTGTCATCAATCACCAAAAAGGGGGAGACTGTAAGTGCATCTAGTGCCCCTTAGTGATTTTGGTGTATTGAAGACTTATAGGTTAAGGGACTGATGCGTTTGTGAGTGTACATAGGTCTATAAGTCTATGAGGAGTTTGATATTTACAGAGAAAGTCGACCCCTAAAAATGAAGTTCTTCGTCTGAAGACTTTGGATATCTGAAGACTTTCTGAAAACTTTGAAAGTGAAGAAATTGGTGTGACCTTGAAGACTTGGTATTCATTCGAGCAACATGAAGCGTGAAGACTTTTGTTTTCGTAGTTTCATTTTCTCTTTCTTGAGTCATAGGAAACACTGTACTGTTAAAGGGGGTCAAGGAAATACTGAGGAAAAATTTCCATGTGATGCTCAACTCAAAATCCTACACCTACCAATCCCTTCGAGTGAAGCCTTTGGAAATCTCATACAGTTCAGTCATATTCTTCAGTGACAGAGATGAAGTTCTTCTGGTCTCTGAGGAATTTGTTCTGACTGAGGAGTTAGGAATTCACCAGTGTGGATTACCTACACAGTGAGGAACATGATAGCCCTGAGGATTTTGATAGTCAAAATTCTGACCGTTGCTGTGCTATGCGCCAGTGGTTCCAAAATATCTACCCACCTAACGGTCATATCAGACAAGGGCATTTATGTCTTATCATGTCGGGCTGCTCCCTAGGCTATAAATAGCCGCCCCCTTCAACCACTAGCTGGTTGGCTGCTCCGAGAGAAACTGACACTTTTCAATTGAGAGCATCCCATCCTCCGAGGACTTTGAGCGAAAATCATCAAGTGAGGAAAATCCAAACCCAACACCTACAAACCCAAAGTGATTGAGCATCACTGAAGAGATTGATCCTATGTGGATCCGACGCTTGTTACCTTTGAAGACTGTGCTTCTTCCAGACGGTTAGGCGTCAAGGTCTAGAGCATCCAAGAGGAATTGTGGATCGCCGGGTGACCAAGTTTGTGAAGGTTCGAAAGTCACCTGAAGACTTACCACGAGTGATTGGGCGAGGTCTGTGTGACCTTAGCTCAAGGAGAATACGGTGAGGACTGTGTGTCCGGGACTGGGTGTCCTCGAGTTTAAATACTCAGCCGCTCCAACCAGATGTACAACTGAGACAGCAGTTGGAACTGGTCTACCAAATCATTGTCTTCACCAAGCCCACTGGTTCTATTTCCTCAACTCTTTCATTTCCTCATGTCTGTTGTAGTGTGCCTATTCATATCTGTTTGAAGACTTTGACTGAAGACTTTCTCAATTTCCTCAGATCAATTTCTTCAGTCTGTCTGTCTTCTTTCTTGTGTTATCCTGTGTTTACACTTTCTGTACTCTGTGTTTGTCTTCATCTTGACATGATGACTATGCTTGTGTTCTGTTATGTTTACTTTTGAGTACTTATTCCGCTGCTAGTAGTTCTTCATTTAGGAATTTCCTCACCGGCAAATTCCTCAGTGAAGAATTTATAAAAATCGCCTATTCACCCCCCTCTAGTCGATATAACACACTTTCAGCGAGTGGGTGTGAGAGAACTAGTGCGTGCGTGCACCGCTTCTCTTTGTGAGAGTACAATATATACTATGCCCAAAGAACGTTCGCTGCAAGAGTAATAATATAAGTGTGTGACGTGTGAGCTAAAATAAAATGTGCGCGCCGTCTTTTGTTTTTTAGAAGTTCTGAGGGTAGGGTGTGAAGAGCACATATGTGCGTGACATCTACCTGCAGATAGACGATGGGTGCCACGTGCGAGTCTGCGAGAGGACTCGGGAGATTTGTGACTCGTGAGGGTGCGTGTGCGTGAGAGAGAGAGAGAGGGGGCATGTATCAATGCAATGCATGTGTCCGTAAATCATTATCCGACAAATGTTCGCCACAAGCCTTTTCCTGACGAACGCCGTAAGAACCGTTTGATCGGCATCCGATAGTGTCAGTTTTGCCATGTCATTTAACAGAACAACCACTCCTCCTACACACAAATCTTCCACATGAGTGTTAGCAACTGCCGTATGCTCCCTCCATTCCGAAATGCAGTGCATATAGCTTTATTAAAAATTAGAACCTCGCAAACTTTTACCGAGTTTTCATGTACCAAATTGCACATGTAGAATACCCTGTATATATCATTTCATTCATCTTCGAGAGGTAACTATAAAGATGGGTGAGGAGTCTACAAAGAAAGACCATCGTATCACCCGCAGCAATTTCAACAATCCTTTAGTATCGAGGAATATCATAGGAACTCTATATGATATGATTTTTATAGGATTTTTTCCTTTAGAGCCAATTGGTTCATAGGAATAGATTCATATACTCTACATTTCAAAGGAATTAAACATGATATCATTTCTATAGCTTTAGAGCCACTTGGTTCATATGAATGGATTCCTATACTCCCTTAATTTCAAAAGAAAATAAACATTAGCGTATATTCAATAGAAAAGTTCCAATGATATGAACCAAATTACATCTCTTTACTAATCCCTCCTCATAGGAATTGAGATACATGTCATCTCTAGATTCAATAGAAAAGTTCCTATGATGTGAACCAAATGACATCTCTTTTCCAATCCCTACTCATAGGAATTGAGATGCTCCATGTCATCTCTTTCCCTACAACTTCCATGTATACATCTTCTATTCCTAAATAGATAGTACACCCACTAGTAGCTTTTTTCCAAAACATGCAACTATGGCACAAGAAATATATAGTGTGCCAATAACTTTGAAAGATGGTCGCTGGATGAAGCTAACCTGACAATGCAGAGATGGGAAAATCTGAGCACTACTGGTTGTTGGATATCATCAACATTCCACCAGATCTGCCACATGTACAATTTAGAAGACTCCATGGTTGAACTTAAGCATAATGCACAAACCTCAAAACACAAGCACTTCTCCTTTGTTCTAGAATCTTCTGTATCATAATTGATTATTTTTTTCTAAATGAATTGCCATTATTTGTTTTTTACTTTATGATTTACAATGCACAACCCCATGAATCTTAACATTTTTATAAAACTAATTGATTTTGACTGAGATGCACTATAAGAACAAAACGAACATCTACATCATGCATATATGACTCAAAGCTTTACATGTTATAGTGTGTATTTATTCATAATTTGGTTTCGAAATCTCATGCGTTCAATACATGTGTACTTTACTAGTTTTTAGTAGAGTAGCAAATTTCACGCGGCCCCGGGTATATCAAAATGCAGGGCCCATGCATCATTGCCTTCCGGTCGAACCTACGTCCACAATTTTTTGTACGTGCTATATCTCCACTGGTCCCCGAACCCACAATGCTGCCTCGTTCCCGTAAAACCAAGCGGCCCACACATATTTAAGGCGTCGACTCGAACCCGTTTACTACGACGTGGCCCCGCACGCCGTAGTACTCCTACAAACCCTACCGCCGCACTCATCATCGGTTTTTCTCAAGAGGACGAGGGAGAAGCTGATTTGTAGTGGAGGCGCTTTTAAAAAAAAGGATCTGTAGTGGAGACCCCTACCCTAGGGTGCCCTAGGTAGCTGCCGCACGCATCATTGTTTTCTCTTTTCTTTATGCTCTTAAACGCTAGAGTGAAATGATGGTTGCTTCGTCCGTCTAGCTTAATGCGGGAAAGGTGGGGCTTTGTGATTTGACCCCTCATCGCTCATTTTCTACTACTGTGGTGCTACGACCGGGGTGCCTCCAATTCCAACCGCTGCTCCGAACTGTAATTTGGTGCATCGCACGTGGAACAAGACGGTGGATGAGCCACATGTCTGTCAAAGGGGTCCTGTTAAGTGTGTCGCCATTTCATGTGCGGACTGACCCTGCTTGAGTTGCTATGCCAACATGACAGAAGCAGCCTACCACTTGGTTTTGCTCCTTGGTGAATCCCGACTATATTGATCTAAAAAGATACGTGCTGAACTACCCTCTTCGTCTTGGTTTTTTATTTGTAGGCGTCTCGGTTTATAGGGCCTGCACGTAGTTCTAGGTCATCCATTTGACTAACTAAATATGAGTTACTATGTCACAAAAAGTATATCATTGGATTCTTATTGGTTGATATGTGAAGAAATAAGAAACGAGGTAGAAGTTAATGCACCATGCCTTAGTATTTTGGGATTGTTTGGTTTTCGTAAGATGACTTACTCACCTAGACGGAGGGAGTAGTTGTATTTAAAATTCGAGGGCGGGGCTTTTCCTGCGCGGTAGGTGGGGCAGTTCCACCTAGTCGGTTCGACAGAGACGCGAGAAGACGAGGGAGTAGGCTGCTGCAAACGTAGGGCTGTGTGATTTGACAGTGAGTTACCGCTGGACAGGTGGGGCCTCGTGATTTGACTTGCCATTATCATTTTAACTACGGTGCTACGACCGGCGTGAGTCTCCCGATTCCTGACCACCTCCATACAGGTGCCTCTCCCAATGCTCCACCATGTAGTAGAGGATGGCTCTTGCATGAGAGCCCACTTCTCCACTTTTTCCTTGCCTCTCTTTCCTCCACATATGCAAAAATGCCATGTAAAGCGCACTATTGTACTTACTTGCTCCTACAGGTGCTTAAGCTTGCCACATAGGCATAAAGTCTGATGTGGCAAGTTAATCAAGAAGAGAGAGACTAGTTTGGTGACCCAAGGAAGAAACGGTGCTAAGCGCGTGTACCTAGGTGAAAAGACAATTTTGAGTCTATAGCTAATTAAATGAAGCAAACTTAGCAACACCATTTCATTGGAAGAGGTCACTCCTTGGCAAATGCAATAAATACTAGTACTCCCTGTGTCCCATTATATAAGAACATTTTTGACACTACATTAGTGTCAAAAACGTTCTTATATTATGGGACGGAGGGAGTACGAAGAAAGAGATAGAGATGAGTAAAAAAATACACTTATAGCCAACCTTATAGCCAACCTTGTTGTAGTATGAGTGACTAAGTGATGACTATGTATGACATGCCAACATCAGATAGCCTAACGCACCGTGTTAAATCTCCAAGGGCGCGACCGCGCGAGCGACGCGACGGTCGTGGTAGGCGCAACCATGATACGGGCTGCTGGCAGCCCTTGGATCTGAGATCAAACGGTCGCATGCTAAGTTGCTGAAAATTTGCAGAATAACCCTCCAGGATAGGATATTCACCCATAGGTCTAGAATCACGCCATGCAATTGTTTGAGCTCAGATCCAAGGGCTCTCGGAAGCCCGTATCATGGGAGAATGGAAAGCCACTACCCTGCCGTTCGCACACTGGTAGTTCGCTCCTACTCGTCCCCGCACGTCCTTTAATACTACGGCGGTTCGCTCCTAGTCGTCCCGTCCATTCACATTACGGCACTTCCACTAATCCTAACCCTCCTCCCAAATCCATGGCGCCCCAAATCTCCCCGATCGGCGGTGAGTACAAGGTTAGAACCATCACCGGCGATGGGTTCGACGTCATCTACACCCGTACTTCCGCGACGGTGAAAGGATGCCTTTCTCGCTTCAGATGCATTTCGAAAACTCACATGATGAGTGGGTCGCTGGGCTAGATGTTGAGTACACCACAGTCGTGGGACGAGAGAAGGATCTAAAGGACGAAGAGAGGAAGAAGCTCGCCGTGATCTAGGTTTGCGTACATAACGTTTGCTTGGTCTACCACATATGCCATGCCGACGTTGAGTGCCAGGATTTTAAGAACTTCCTCGAGGACAAAATAGTGAAATTCATTACTGTAAACTTTAAGAATGACAAAGAAGTCCTGGGTCGGATAGGCCTCGTTGTAGGCAACCCCTTCGACCTCCAAAAGAATTGGCTGGTGCCCTCTCGTCAGCCTTCAATGCTGACCCTGGCAGGAGCCATGGTTCATCCTTCGTACGGTAAACTGGAGAAACCTCCATACACATTTCATCGTCATGCATGGCAGCGGAATGTACTAGATATAGACCACATCCAGTATGCTGCAATGGATGGCTACCTTTGTTTCAATATCTACAAGGGTTGGATGAAGAGCAACAGCCTAGTTGGCGGTTCAAGCAAAGAAGTATCAGCCAAGAGGAAGAGGGACAAGGACGAAGTCGAGGACGTGGACGAGGACTTCGAGTAAGGTGGCAGTGTCGTTGCTCATGGTGGTTCTAAACTTCTAATGCAGTGTCTACCTGATTAGTTGCATAGTTTAATTTCAGGTGTGCTTAGTTTAATTTGAGGGGTATGTCGTGCTGAGCCCCCAGCAGAACTATGTTATGTTTCTTCTTGTTACTTTAACTCTTCAGTATGTACATACTAGTACTAGTATTTCTTTAATAGAATTTAGCACCCCAATTAAGCACGTACTAGCTTTTTTAATAGTACTATATGCATAATTTGGCGACGAGCGCTCTCTATATGTACCACCTTTTTTTAAAATTTCAATTTTTGCTCCATGGCGCAATCCATCGATAGTACTACTGTACAAATGTATACATTTTTTAAAAGGCTAGCATACTGTATATATATATATATATATACATATATATATATATAGGGTGGGTCTATTATGATAACACCCCTTAAGACCTCATTCTGCACACCGAATCGTTTATTCTGATAACACTACCGAGCTGTCTCTTTGCCTTGAAGAGAACCGCACAGAAACTACCTTATCCCATCTCCTTTTCCCACGAACACCCACCTCCCTCGTGCACCTTCTACCGGTTGCCGGAGCGCCGCCCCTCCCCAGGCTGCAGCCGCGCTGCCCCTCGCCGGGCCCCCACCGCGCCGCCCCTCACCAGGCCCCTTTCCTTAAAAAACTAGACAACCCCAACCACCCACCACACCACCTCCCCACGACCCCCTGATCCCCTCCACTCTCCTTCCTCCGCACCTGCCCCGCCCACCACCCAGTCCCCCACCACCACCTCCCGCCGCCGGCCCAGACCGCCCCCTAGCGCCGCCCATACCTTATCCGTTCGCCCTCCTATCCCCTCCT
>NC_041387.1:126929344-126936111 GCF_002162155.2 Triticum dicoccoides
CCCCCCGACGCAGCCTCCCTCCACCACGGCCCGCACCTCCGTCGCCAGGCGCCCTGCCCGCCTCCACACCAGGCGCCCCGCGCAACTGCCGGCGCAGATCTGGTCTCGCCGCCATCTCAGTGTCAGCAGTGCAATGTGGCTAAATTGGCCATGTGATTTTTTGTGTTCTTTTCGAAGCAAGATATGAATTGAGGATGCAAATATCTCAATGAAGCTGGTACTGTATTTGTTAATGTGCGTACCAACTATAGTAGCTTTTGCAGAATGGAAGCTCTCGTCTGATGAAGCATAGTGGCTTCCTGTGTTCTTCACGGGGAGCTAGGCTGCTGCATTTATGTATGTGTATGAGCAGCTGTGAATGCTGGTTGTTGTGTTGGTGTAGCTGAACGGGAGGTAACCATGATTATCTATGTCGGCTGTGGTTTCTGATTCTCTCAGATTATGAATTGCTGTTTCATCGTGTTTGGTTCATGATAACCATGTTTATCTATGGTGTTGCTTTTATAATTCTCTGAAATTTTGAGATATGGTTTCAATCGTTTTAGTGAATTTACTGCTCCCTTGTTGCACTGAATTTACTGAAACTTGGTGGAGAGCATATGAAGGGAGCAGAGCACGCTGTTGTTTTACTGTTTTGCTGATCAAAATGAATGAAGAAGCTGAGATTTGACGAAATGTCGGGCCATGACCGTGCGTGGTAACTTCTGTCAGGCTGTGGTGCTTTAATAATCAGGCAGCTGGTTCTGCAGGTAACACAACTGCCGGCGCATGGTGCAGTGCACCTCGCCGTGCGGTGTGGTTTGCAGGAGTTTCTTTTCTAGATTTTTGGATGTGCAGTGCACCCAGACCCCGCGAGCAGTGCGTCGCGCCCCCTGGTGTGGTTCATCCACGACCACCGCTGACGAAAACATAGGCATCACGCGAGTTGTCGTTCGGTGCCTTGTCCCGCGAGGAGCAGTTGAAGCAGTAGCTACTGGAGCAGAGTAGCGGGTGGTGGTGCGGCATGGACGTCATTTCGATCCATTGCTCGTGGCCTCCGCTGGTTCCGCAAGCTAGCGGCTACTCTACTTTTGTATCATTTTTTCTCCTCCTTGACTGCAAGTTGCTTCTGTCCCACCGCTAGCAAACTGCTTCTTTCGTCTAAACCGATTCCCATTGCTTGTGCAGTTTCAGGTAGTGTACCATGTCCAGCTGCGAGTCATCGCAGTCCGCTACACGATCCCGTGCAGTGCGCGAGTGTATAGGAAGCACCCCGTAATCAAAAATAGAAAAACTATCAATGAAGGATGTTTTTGACTTTATTGTTTGATACGGAAGAAGACTAACAACGAAAAAAGAAGGAAAGAAGTGCACTGCAGCCACGTAGTGATTCAGCTTGTAGAAAAAGAGAAGAAATCCCCACGGAAAGTTTACTTTCTTTCTCGAATTCAATTTTTTTGTATGTGGGAGGATTGGAAAATTTAGTTCACTTCAATTTGTGTAGTAGCTCATTGCACCTATGTATGAAGTGCAATTTGTTTGTGTGTCTCAAAAATCAGTCGACCACATCAACACGTGCAGTGCGTTTGGTTCTCGGATGTGGTTCACTTTTGAGAGTGATGAGGTTCACTTGCACACAGCATGAAAGTGTGAATTTTTTTAGCAAAACAACAAAAAAGTAATGCGGTTAGCTTTGATATATGTCGCGGTTCACTTCCCTCGTCCCTGCGGTCCATTCTCGGTCATAAAAAATGTTGAAAAAAAGATGTCAAAAACTCGGCTGAGAAAAATTTACATCCGACAAAAGAAATAATGAAGTTCACTTGACTGTCTGATGCAGTGCGGTATCTGTCTGAAGAAGTGCGCTCATCTGTCTGATGCAGTTTTTTCGTCGATTTTGGTGTTGCGAAAAAACAGAGTGTCCGCATTTTGTTTAAATCAAAATTGCTCTTAAACCTTAACACATTAGCGAAAGTGTTCTACATGAAAAAGTTGCGCCTCAACGATACCTTTCCAACGGCATATCATTTGAATCATTTCGACAACCGGTTTGTAAAAATTTCAAAAAAAAAACGGCCGCTGCCACTCGTCCTCTGCCGCACGATTTTCAAAATTAACTTAAAACCGTAAGCAATCTCAAAACCATTCCTACATATGATAGTTGCGCCTTGTCCATAGATTTCCAACGACGTATTACACGCCTCGTTTCGACAAACGGTTCAAAAACTAGAGCGAAAACAGTACCGAAAATTTGAAAAAATTTGAAAAACAAAATTCCACGATTTAGTAAATTTGAAACTGCTCTTAAACCGTAACGAATTAGAGAAACATTTATATATGAAAAAGATGCGCCTCGACGATATCTATCCAACGGCGTATCATTTGCTTCATTCCGACAAGCGGTTTAGAAATAAACATGAAAAAACGCTCGCTGCCACTCGTCATCCGCCGCACAATTTTCAAAACTGCTCTTAAACCGTGTGGAATCTCGAAAAGTGTTCAACATGTCGAAGTTGCGCCTAATCCATAGCTTTTCAACGTTATATTACACGCCTCATTCCGATAAACAGTTAAAAAATTCGAGCGAAAACAGTACCGAAAAAAGAACACGTGCAGTTTTTTTCGACACGAAGTTCACTAGTCTATATTGCAGTGCTCGTCGTCAAGAAGATGCAGTGCACTTGCGGTCAGTGTGCAGTGCGGAAGTGGTGTGCAGAATAGTTATTCTGCTAATACTAGCAGAATAGACCGTCTGTATATATATATATATATAGGCAGTTAAATTCTCAACCTAGAACGACGTGCATGCCATGTAGTAAACCGATCCGAAGGAAGTATAGTAAAAATGAGGTGATTTTACCGAGCAATCGGCGAGGGAGCATGGCCTGTCATGCGGTCCCAGTGTCATGATGTACCAAGGCGATGCGCGTGTCCCTCTTGAGGCAGAAACAATACTAGTACGTGGTTTGAGATGATGTCGAACTGAAGTGTGAAATAATGGTTGCTTCGTCCGTCTGGGAAGGTGCGGCATTGTGATTTGACGTCTCATTGCTCATTACTACTACTGGGCCGGTACGAGTGGGGTGCATCCCCCTGCTGTTCTGCACTGTTATTTGTTGCTTGACACGTCGATCCGGTTGCTATATGTCCCACATGTCGGCGACAGGAAGTACAGAATTCATGAAAGGGAGCGTCGACGGAGGAGTATACTACAGAATTCATGAAAGGGAGCGACTTAGTTTTGGAAAAATCTGTTTTTACGGAGTACGTACCCACTAGGGTTTATAGGGCTCATCTAAAAAATATTCGTTTTTCTGTTTGATAAGTCTCAATTCTACTATACTAGTAGTAGTACCATTAAATGTTGGATTTGGAGGTGCATTAGATCACCCGACGCAAGCAGTGTCAAGAGGAAACTAACCAATGCATGTACAAGTTCATGGAAATTTAGTGGTCATTCATGCATTCGTTCTAATTAATGCCTCGGTAAACGTAACTTCTTGAGAAAAATGAGCGTACTGTGCAAACTACGAAATTAATTCGACCACTCACCATCTACCTTGGTTGGAGAGATTTTGAAATTGAGCCATAAACTAGAAAGGAGGGAGTAGTAACTTTTGTCTCGATTACTATTTGTGGCCTTGTATAGATGCAAAATGTATTTTTTTTATAGTGGCCTTGTATAAGTAAATAGAGGGAGTACTAACCAAAGTACGTAGTAGGGACGAGGAGTAAACGAAGGGAGTAGTAACAGTTTCTCCTCGTGTTGCGAGCCACCGCGCGCGTGGGGAGGGAGCGGACGTAAAGGAGTACAGTAGTAGTAAGCTTCACCTCATCCTGCGAGCCACCGCGCCCGTGGGCGGGAGAGACGGCGTACTAAGCAAGCTTCTCCTCGTTCTGCGAGTTGACGGGACACATCAAAAGTATACTCCAGTGTATAGAGACTTGCCTCTAAGGTAGGCCCCACATAGTTTGCCTCTTTTTTTAATTTAACATAACGCATCAAGTCGCAATTTGTTTGTTCATCCGTGGTAGACGATCCTCCCTCCACCAAGTGGACAA
The DNA here is from genome assembly GCF_002162155.2 of Triticum dicoccoides. Taxonomy (NCBI): domain Eukaryota; kingdom Viridiplantae; phylum Streptophyta; class Magnoliopsida; order Poales; family Poaceae; genus Triticum; species Triticum dicoccoides. The sequence continues at coordinate 126,933,386 of NC_041387.1, forward strand.
CCAGTACACGTGCCAAATTACCACGTGGGCTGCCTTTTTCGTACAGAAATGAGCTCCACCGTGTACCCACGCGGGTGTGGTTGGGAAAGATACGGGAGTACGTGCGTCGTGCGTGCACCTCTTCTCTTCATGCACGTCCCCCACCTACGTGGGTGTGTGTGAGAGAGATACAAACCTAGACATAATGCGCCGTCCATCCCCATGCCTCCGCCCAGTCCGACCACCAGTCACCACCACGGCACCACGCCCCACTCCTCCTCACCTTATCTCTCATATTTCTCCCTCCATTTTTATATACAAGGGGCCACTATCAAAATTACAATTTGCAGATATACAAGGCCACTAACACTAATCGATGCAATATTAATGGTGTTTGCCTCGTGGTACTAGCAAAGGAGGACATTAATTATCCCTTGCATGCATGCGGGAGTTTGTAAAAAATGCATCTTGATGTTCTGTGCAATGCACGGGCATCTTGCTAGTCCATGAAAACAACACATGGCAAAATTCCACGGCGAACGAGGGATTTGAATTTGTTGGGAGGGGCTGTTTGGATCTTGCCCGGGGTAGCCAAAATATTGGCGACCCTTTTGTCCACCGGTGCCTTTGCCACCGATGAACGAGGAATGGCTCGGGTGCTCATGCTGTCATGCATCCTCCAGCGCGCACGTTGGAGACGAGCTTGCACGAGTTGTGTTTTTTGTCCCACAACACCGCCCGAGCCACCCGCAGACCGACCGACAACCCGCAAATTACGCCATCCAACCGTAGCCGCACACATTATGACAGCAACTCAACCAACCGGACGAAATTCACGCAAACACGTAGACAAACTGATATTTCATATAAACAACGACGGAAATCATATAAAATACCGGATTTTCACACAAACATGACGGATTTCATTACATTCAAATGAACTACGCGGTGCTAGTTCTGGACAGCACAGGTATATAATACCTGGCCTAAATGGTCGCCCGCCGATCGATTTGTGTTCCTCATGTCTAGCATGATCACCGGACTGCCGGGAGCCCCGGAGGTATATGCTTCAGTGCAAAGGTCGGCTCGCTTCCCACTGCCCAACTGATATCATTGGCTGGTGCCGAAGATGATGGTGGCCGACACCTGTTCAAGTTCATCACCAGCCACTACTTCGCCATGGCCGGCGCCGGCTCGAGTTCATCCTAACATTCCCCTCTTCTGTGGAGCCCATGCAGGGTTGACGAAGGTCCTCGCAACAAAAGGATCCGGCAAGACACCTGCTGTGTACACCGGCGTCGCCTCCGCGGTGGCCTTCATGGGACCCAAGCGGCGGTGGCCTCCCATGTTCTACTTCTCCTCGATGATGGCGGCGGACGTGGAGGCGCTGGCCACCGACTCGTCGCTCTCCGCGCACCCGGCTTCTGTCGCTACTTGCATGGCGCGACCGCCGGCATGGGAGTCTCGACCACAGAAACGGGAGACGCGGTACGAGGCGGCGGCGTGGACAGCAACAACGACGCCCGTGCGCCGCTCCTCGTCGAGCTGGCCTGGAGCGGCGAGTTGCTGAACCGCGCGCCGACTTGGGGCGGCAACTGGCTCCGTCGGGCGAGGGGAGGGAGGTGGATCAGCGAGCTGCATAGCTTGGATCCGGCGGGCTACCTAGCCGGCTTGGATGTGGAATAACTACTCTTCGTAAGCCATTGTAAGAGTGGACAAAATGGTGGAGGAGATAGGGGAGCAGCGGAGGTGTGCGATTCTTGGCCGGCGTTTGGCCTCGTTTAAATAGGAGATTAAATAGACGGCGGACGGGAGGAGCTCGGCTGGTGTTGCGTTTAACGCCGGCCCGGTCATGAACGGACGTGTGTCCAGAGTGGGTTTCTCGGCTTCCACATGGGCAGGTTTCATGGAGGCGTTTGAATGCGGCACGGAGGCGTGTTCAGCCGAGCGTGCCGCGAGTGGCGCCCTCGACTCTGACCTAGGACACCGCGCCATTCTTCCACTGACGTGTGGGCTCTTTGGGTGCATGGCCTGCATGTCAGTGACCCAACGCAGGCAGCACACAGCAGAGGAACCTTTGGTGGGCTAGGGCGGTCAGAAGCGGGCATTTCATAAACCGATGATTGTTCATTGAGTGTGACGTCATCTTTTTCATGTAGTTAAGCCTACTATGTTGATAGCCCATTCGATACGTTGTGATTCATAAAGACCGATGCAAACATCAATGTTCTGCTTATCACAGATAAGATTGATTAATACCCGTAACAATCCATGTCCTTAACAAAGGGTGCATGCACGTATAGGTTAAGCGTGTGTCTTGCGTTGTGTGCTATGTGCATGCAGTCATGCAAGTGTTGCGTGCGTGCAAGGGTGCGTTTCAGTGTTGCATGCATGGGTGCGTACGTGCGTGTGTTCGTGAGTGCATGTGTACGTGTCAGTGTTGCACGCCAGCATGCGTGCGTGTGTACGTTACGTGTACGTGTCAGTGTTGCACGCCTACATGTGTGCGTGTCTTGCGTGCGTGCATGTGTACGTGCGGGGTGAGGCTACACGTCAGTCGACTGACTTTTTCATCTCTGGTCATTAGATTTTCCAGCCGTTGGATACGAAATCAAGGGCCTCCAGTTTATCATCAAACTCAGCCCCCCTGAGCCGCCAGCCACCACCGGCCGAACTGCCCACCTCCGCCGCCCGCGGCCGGCCCGCCCTCCCCGAAACCACTCCCCACCGCCGGTCCACCGCCACAC
>NC_041387.1:126936417-126947641 GCF_002162155.2 Triticum dicoccoides
CCCACCGCCCAATGAACGCCCCCCAATCGCCGGTGATTGCCAACCAGAGGTCTCACGACTTCGTATACCCACCGACCACTAGTTTATTACCATTCCTGTCCTTCATATATGCGCTGACGGGTGGGCCCTATGGTAATGTGCGCTGCTGAATGTGGACTGTTTGACTGGTCAATTGATCGTGTTATCAACAAATTACAGAGCTGTGTGGTGAGCCAGTGACCATATGATCACCCTAAAATGTACTCCTATTTTATTAACACAGTACAGACTCAAACTACCATTTCTTTCTTTTATATACGGGCTGACAGGTTGTCACGCCCAATATGCGACCCTATCCAAAAGGAACTCGAAGGTCCCACCAAGGATAGACCCGCATATTGGAACGCTTTTGCAAGGTGGATATCATTACATCAACATTACATAATAGATGGGTATACATACATAAGTCACACAATTGCCACACGAATACAATATCATCATACAAGAGATCAACATCCGACTACGGATGATACATAAACAGAAACTCAAACAATATCCATCCTGCTAGCCCAGGCTGCCGACCTGGAACCTATCCCCTGATCGAAGAAGAAGCAGAAGAAGAACTCCAAAACAAGCAAACATCGCTCTCGCGTCATGATCATCGCATAACCTGTACCTACAACTCTTGTTGTAGTAATCTGTGAGCCACGAGGACTCAGCAATCCCATTACCATGGGTATCAAGACTAGCAAAGCTTAATGGGAAAGGAAGGGGGTAAAGTGGTGAGGTTGCAGCAGCGGCTAAGCATGATATGGTGGCTAACATACGCAAATGAGAGCGAGAAGAGAAGCAAAGGAACGGTCGTAAAACTAGCAATGATCAAGAAGTGATCCTGAACTCCTACTTACGTCAAACATAACACAGAAACCGTGTTCACTTCCCGGACTCCGCCGAGAAGAGACCATCACGGCTACGCACGCGGTTGATGCATTTTAATTCGGATCTGGTGTCAAGTTATCTACAACCGGACATTAACAAATTCCCATCTGCCACATAACCGCGGGCACGGCTCTCGAAAGTTTATACCCTGCAGGGGTGTCCCAACTTAGCCCATGATAAGCTCTCGCGATCAACGAAGGATATTCTTTCTCCCAGGAAGACCCGATCAGTCTCGGAATCCCGGTTTACAAGACATTTCGACAATGGTAAAACAAGACCAGCAAAGCCGCCCGATGCGCCGACAATCCCGATAGGAGCTGCACATATCTCGTTCTCAGGGCAACACCGGATAAGTAAAGCTACGAGTAAAACCAAACTTCGAGTTTCCCCGAGGTGGCCCCACAGGCTGCTCAGTTTGGACCAACACTTAGACAAGCACTGGCCCGGGGGGGGGGCTATAATAAAGATGACCCTTGGGTTAATTACTCCCAAGGGAAAAGGTAGGTGGTGGTGAGGCAAATGGTAAAACCAAGGTTGGGCCTTGCTGGACAAGTTTTATTCAAAGCAAACTGTCAGGGGGGTCCCATAAATCACCCGACCGCGTAAGGAACGCAAAATCTGGGAACATAATACCGGTATGACGGAAACTAGGGCGGCAAGAGTGGAACAAAACACCAGGCATAAGGCCGAGCCTTCCACCCTTTACCAAGTATATAGATGCATTAATAATATAAGAGATATTGTGATATCCCAACATAACCCTGTCCACCATGGAGAGAAATCTTCAACTTCACCTGCAGCTAGCAACGCTATAAGAGGGGCTGAGCAAAGCGGTAACATAGCCAAGCAATGGTTTGCTAGGAATGGTGTCAAAGGTTAGAGGTTCATGGCAATTTGGGAGGCTTGAAGAGCAAATGATAGGTAACGCAACATAGCGATAGAACGAAGCAACTAGCATAGCAATGATAGTAGTGAGATCCAGGGTAGCAGTCATCTTGCCTGAAATCCCGCTAGGAAGAAGAACGATTCCATGAAGAAGATGAAGCCACGAAGACGAACCAAGCGTAGACGAACGAATCCTCACGATCGCAACGAAACGAGAACTATTGAGAAGAAGCACACAACATAGTAAACACACCACACATAGACAAGACACGATGCACATACAAGCATGATGCATGACAAGGCTACATGAAGCTACTCATGGCAAGATATGATGCAAACAAGAACAACACATCAAGGCAAGTTTAAATGAGGCCGGAAACAACATATAACAATTCCGGTAAGTCCTCATATGCAAATTTCGAAATTGGTCCAGAACTGAATAAACCTTATGTTCAAGTTGTTAAACAGCAAGTTAAAGATCACCAAGATGATCTACACGAAATTCTAGTCAAGTTACATATAAAGTTCATTAGATTTGGAGCTACGGCCTAGAAGATATGAGCAAAACAAGTTCAACATGGCATTGATGCAAAATGCATACAAACATCAAGCAAACACCTCAAAACAAGGATGCAACATGATAATATGAAACTACATGCAATTCTAAGCAAGTTTCATATAGATCACACTCAAAACGGAGCAACGGTTCAACACACACACACTATACAAGTCATAGCAACAATCTGTCCATAACAGCAACTAGGCATCTTACAAGCATCAAAACAACATGCTACAGCACCCCAACATAATAACAAAAGGCATGGGCATGAAGTACAGGTAAAGCATAACAAAACATGAACACTGAGCTATCTCCAGAAATCACTAGAACATGCTCAAAAAGACATGGAGAGATTGCAAATAATAACAGTTTCAGACTTTAGCAGAAATAACATCAGGTTGCAATGTTTAGAGCTATCAAACAACATGTTACAGGAACATATCATGGCAAACAAAGGCATGACATGAATCTACTAATGGCATAGAACAAAAGACCCTTACTGACCATGAGCCAAAAGGGCACAGAAAATATGATGGCACCCATGTAAACATGGCAAGTTATATGACAGATTCCAACATGGCAGGAACAACAATAAGTAGGCATGTTGGTGAGATTGAACCACTCACCACAGAGCAATACATGACATGGCAAGGCAACCAACAGTAAGAAGGCATGTTTGTGAAGCTATACATGGCAAGATCAAGTTCATAGGATGCATGGATCACTAGCAAACAATCATGGAAACATTGAACTTAATGTTAACAGGTTGACAACAACATTATTTAGCAAGTTTGGAGCAAGATTACAACAAGCTACAGCAACCTATAAATGCAACCAGGGGCATGTATGGATAGAGGATGACATGTAGATCAAAACATGTTTATAGAACATCTCCAGATTATGCATAGAATGATTAGTAGCAGCAGGTTTACATAGCAACAAAATATAACAGAATCTGTCAGGAAAATAGCAACAACAAGTACCCTACTTAACAAGCTCAATGCACTCACTACACAAGTCACAAAAATACATGGATGGCACCCCTGGAAAGATGGCATATCATAGATCAAAACACATGTAGACATCAACCTCATAGGATGCACACATCAATCATGGCAAAAATGACAAATGAGCATGTTATAACAGTTTCAGCAGGTTAACAGCAACATGCACTCTTACAACAGCATTTAGGGCATCAAGATGAGCTCAAATGAAAATGACGCAGTGGAATGAAATGAAGTACTCGTTGATGCGAACAATTTGACATATTATACGCACGAAACGGAGCAATATGCACAGAGTTATGATGCGATGAAAATGCATAAAAAATACTGGGATCTGGGGACTTAGACATATTTCACCTAGCGGATTAGGGTTTACCGCGGCACGGATCCCGAGGCGGCGGCGGATCTCGCCGGATCTCCGCAGGAGAAGAGGCGACGGTGGCCGGAGTTGGCCGGATCCGGTGGATCCCGGCGGCGGAGGGCGGCAGGGAGACGCGGAGGCCCGCGGGCAGCTCCAGTCGGCGACGGCGAAGGGGCGGCTGGTGCGGAGGAGCTCACCCGCGGCGAGGAGCTCCGGGCGGTGAGAGTCGCCGGCGGGGAGAGGTGCAGGGCAGGCGGTGGCTTCGGGATGCTTGGGGAGCGGCGACGCGGGACGGGGTCGCCGACGAACTAGGCAGGGGCGGCGACTGGCGGCAATGGGCAGCGGGGCCGAGGCCTGGCGAGGCGCGGTCGGGCGGCGGAGGTCGCCGGCGCCGGACGGCGAGGGCACCGGCGACGAGGTCGGGCACGGAGGCGAGGCGAAGGCGGCACAGGGCTCGGACACGGGGGCGTGGGCCGGGCGGCGGCGGCGACCGGGCCCGCGCGGGTCCAGGACGGGCTCCGCGGGCCGCGGCGGCGGTGGGCGGCGGAGCGCCACGTGGCGGCTCCAGATTAGCGCGGGAGCGGCTGCAGTTTTGTCCGGCGGGCGCGGACATGTCCGCCGGGCGAGAGGGAGGTGGAGACTAGGGTTAGGGGGATTCATCCGCGAAAATGGAAGGGGAGGGACGTTTTTATAGGTAGAGGGAGCTAGGAGAGTCCAAATGGGGAGCGGTTTTCGGCCACGCGATCGTGATCGAACGACCAAGAGCATAGAGGGGAGTTTGCTGGGTTTTGGGCCACTTTGAAAAGGGTGTTGGGCTGCAAAGAGAGAGGGGGCTTTGCGGTTACCAGGTTAACCGTTGGAGTATCAAACGACCTCCAAATGGCACGAAACTTGACAGGTGGTCTACCAGCGCTATACCAAGGCCGCTTGGCAAACCTCGGTCCATTCCGAGAAAGTTTAACACCCACTCACAACAGGAGACAAAAGGGGGACGCCGGGGGACATAGGAGTGCCAGATTGCAAAACGGACAACGGGGAAAATGCTTGGATGCATGAGACGAACACGTATGCGAAATGAGATGCACATGATGACATGATAAAATGCAACACGCAAGCAAATGACATGGCAATGACGACGAATAACTGGCGGACACCTGGCGCAACGAATCCGGGGCGTTACAACACTCCTCCACTAACAAGAGATCTCGTCCCGAGATCTTAGGACCGAGACGGAAGGGAAAAGGGAATGAGGTGAAACAAGAACTCAAGAGAATAGATGAACAAAGTCGAGAGCACTCGGTTAGAAAAGATGAATGGCGAATATGACGAGAATCGAATGCTCACGGAATCGGATAGACTATGAAACGACTCGTTCTAACCGGAGTGGTTAGAATGAGAAAAGAAACGGATAAGACTGAAAGGATTTAGACAGAACTCCGGCTGAAAATGGAAAGACTAGCATATGAACTAGAGAGGATGGAATGACACTTGATGAAGACATAACACAAAACCTCCGGAATGGATTGAAAGAGTTGATTGAAAAGAACGGAGAAGACAATGACAACTTGTGCCACGAATGAAATAGATAGCAACCTCAGAAGAAAGGATTGAACGGAGTTGTTGAGAACATCAACAACGAAAAGAATTGCTTGTTGTGGACTTATGGATAACATCTCAAAATCATATGGTGATAACCGGCCACAAACGGAAATGTTTGGATAGCTGAGAAGAACGAAGAAATGCAAAACTCCACTTCAAAAGAATACGGAGAATTAATTGCACTTTGAGATGCAAGAAAGAAAGCTTCCTGAGCTCCACCAAAAGAACCTTGATGAACACTTGAAGAATGAATTAAATGATGAAGAACCACCATGAAGAACTCCGGTAAACAAAAGGATGATGAAATAGAATGAAGGATGAAACAATAAGATGAGCGTTGCGATGATTTAGATGGAGGTTCCGACGAAATGGCCGAGGAAAAATTGAACTCCGAAAAAGAAAAGATGAAAACACTTGGAACTAGAATTTATTCCTCAAGAACAAACTCTGAAGGAAGGGATAGCTCACTTGGATGAAATAAGAATAAGATTTATTGTATGCTTATCCTTCATCAAATTAAATTGATGACAAGCAAAGGATTTACATATTACTTATTCTTCTTGAAAAGGATTGAGAAGTGACATATCTCAAACTTGAGAAGGTCTACATGAACCACCGGTAGGATTGAAAAGAGCGAATGAATTAATATGATAATGAAGGAAAAAGAATCTTGAACGAACCACCGTAAGAATTTGGAAATGACTGATGAAAGAGAATGTTCACCGGGAAGAATTAGAAGACAAATATGCTTGAGGGGGATTTAGATGCAAAAGAACGAAGAGATCGCGAACTGATTGAAGAATACTTGAACGAAGCACCGGGATAAATAGAGAACGATAACAGGAATGATGCCTCAGGTGAAAAGAAATGGAAAAACAACTCCTGACATACTCTGGATAGATGGAAGAATTGCACGGCTGGAAACAATTAGATAGGATAACATCGAGCTAGCACCATGAATCTCCGGGAGAACGGACAAGATTTAAGAGAAATCTTCTTCTGTCTTCAAATGACGACGATAAACACCACTAAAATTACTGAGATACTCCGGGAGAATGAAAAACAAAGAGGTTGAGCCAACAAAGAAATGATTTGAAATTGATCTTGGAAAAGGCATGTGACTGATGAAATTCATTCTTACGTCACACTTGAAAAGAATTGAGAATAACTCCGGGAGAATTAGAAGAGTCAAGTAAGATCCTGGGAAAAGACCTGTGGGTTAGGGCCCACTAATAGAAAACACCATTGAAAAGGATTGTTGAAGAGGTAGATGATGCACCGGAACAATTGAAATATTAGAATGAGGTGACAACCTTGAATTTAATTGGAACACAGACGAATCTCCTGAAATATCTTGAACACTCCGGAAGGATAAACTAGCGAGAGGCGAACGAGCAGGGAAAAACACTTGAGCCGAGGAAAAAGAATATGAACAACCCGAAAAACTTGAATTGAGTCCACCGGAAAAGAAAAAAGATGAAGAATGACAAACGAGACGAGAAATCACCGGTTGAAATAATTGATGAAAGACTGAAGAGGCTCCGCACGAATGAAATAGATGGTCGAGAGAGACTCAGACTCCGGGAAGAAAAGGGGTGGGAGGGCGGGAAAACAAAGGCAACTTGGAAGGGGAAACCGACGAATATCTTGAAGAGAAAAACACCGATTGAAAGAAACAAAGGCTTCACACGAGTAGGATGGATACTCGATTACAGACTCCGGTTCCGAGAGGAAGAAGGGTGGGCGGGTGGGAAAAACAAAGACAACTTCGGACAGGGAAAAACAACAACGTCGGAGGAAGAACTGAGGATTGATCTCCCAAAGAGAGAGAGGCTCGAATCAGCTTGACGAGGAATGCGCCGGACAAGAGAGGATGGACAAGGAATGAAAACTAACCACGAGATCCTAAAGAAAAATTTGAAGGGGAAGAGGAGTAATTCAAAACACCTACGTCAAGATTCCTCACCAGAGCGACGAAGAGGCAGAGGAGTAAAAAGAATTCCTACTCTCCGATATAACTAGACTCCGAAAACAGTTTTCTTCTAGACTCAACAACGGCCAAACTACACGATCAATTAAGGGGGGCTCCTAGGGTCGGTCGAGGCTCTGATTACCAACTTGTCATGCCCAATATGCGACCCTATCCAAAAGGAACTCGAAGGTCCTACCAAGGATAGACCCGCATATTGGAACGCTTTTGCAAGGTGGATATCATTACATCAACATTACATAATAGATGGGGATACATACATAAGGCACACAATTGCCACACGAATACAATATCATCATACAAGAGATCAACATCCGACTACGGATGATACATAAACAGAAACTCAAACAATATCCACCCTGCTAGCCCAGGCTGCCGACCTGGAACCTATCCCCTGATCGAAGAAGAAGCAGAAGAAGAACTCCAAAACAAGCAAACATCGCTCTCGCGTCATGATCATCGCATAACCTGTACCTGCAACTGTTGTTGTAGTAATCTGTGAGCCACGAGGACTCAGCAATCCCATTACCATGGGTATCAAGACTAGCAAAGCTTAATGGGAAAGGAAGGGGGTAAAGTGGTGAGGTTGCAGCAGCGGCTAAGCATGATATGGTGGCTAACATACGCAAATGAGAGCGAGAAGAGAAGCAAAGGAACGGTCGTAAAACTAGCAATGATCAAGAAGTGATCCTGAACTCCTACTTACGTCAAACATAACACAGAAACCGTGTTCACTTCCCGGACTCCACCGAGAAGAGACCATCACGGCTACACACGCGGTTGATGCATTTTAATTCAGATCTGGTGTCAAGTTATCTACAACCGGACATTAACAAATTCCCATCTGCCACATAACCGCGGGCAGGGCTCTTGAAAGTTTATACCCTGCAGGGGTGTCCCAACTTAGCCCATGATAAGCTCTCGCGATCAACGAAGGATATTCCTTCTCCCAGGAAGACCCGATCAGTATCGGAATCCCGGTTTACAAGACATTTCGACAATGGTAAAACAAGACCAGCAAAGCTGCCCGATGCGCCGACAATCCCGATAGGAGCTGCACATATCTCGTTCTCAGGGCAACACCAGATAAGTCAAGCTACGAGTAAAACCAGACTTCGAGTTTCCCCGAGGTGGCCCCGCAGGCTGCTCAGTTCGGACCAACACTTAGACAAGCACTGGCCCGGGGGGGGGGGGCTATAATAAAGATGACCCTTGGGTTAATTACTCCCAAGGTAAAAGGTAGGTGGTGGTGAGGCAAATGGTAAAACCAATGTTGGGCCTTGCTGGACAAGTTTTATTCAAAGCAAACTGTCAGGGGGGTCCCATAAATCACCCGACCGCGTAAGGAACGCAAAATCCGGGAACATAATACCGATATGACGGAAACTAGGGCGGCAAGAGTGGAACAAAACACCAGGCATAAGGCCGAGCCTTCCACCCTCTACCAAGTATATAGATGCATTAATAATATAAGAAATATTGTGATATCCCAACATAACCCTGTCCACCATGGAGAGAAATCTTGTACTTCACCTGCAGCTAGCAACGCTATAAGAGGGGCTGAGCAAAGCGGAAACATAGCCAAGCAATGGTTTGCTAGGAATGGTGTTAAAGGTTGGAGGTTCATGGCAATTTGGGAGGCTTGAAGAGCAAATGATAGGTAACGCAGCATAGCGATAGAACGAAGCAACTAGCATAGCAATGATAGTAGTGAGATCCGGGGTAGCGGTCATCTTGCCTGAAATCCCGCTAGGAAGAAGAACGAGTCCATGAAGAAGATGAAGCCACGAAGACGAACCAAGCGTAGACGAACGAATCCTCACGATCGCAACGAAACGGGAACTATCGAGAAGAAGCACACAACATAGTAAACACACCACACATAGACAAGACACGATGCACATACAAGCATGATGCATGACAAGGCTACATGAAGCTACTCATGGCAAGATATGATGCAAACAAGAACAACACATCAAGGCAAGTTTAAATGAGGCCGGAAACAACATATAACAATTCCGGTAAGTCCTCATATGCAAATTTCGAAATTGGTCCAGAACTGAATAAACCTTATGTTCAAGTTGTTAAACAGCAAGTTAAAGATCACCAAGAAGATCTACACGAAATTCTAGTCAAGTTACATATAAAGTTCATTAGATTTGGAGCTACGACCTAGAAGATATGAGCAAAACAAGTTCAACATGGCATTGATGCAAAATGCATACAAACATCAAGCAAACACCTCAAAACAAGGATGCAACATGATAATATGAAACTACATGCAATTTTAAGCAAGTTTCATATAGATCACACTCAAAACGGAGCAACGGTTCAACACACACACACTATACAAGTCATAGCAACAATCTGTCCATAACAGCAACTAGGCATCTTACAAGCATCAAAACAACATGCTACAGCACCTCAACATAATAACAAAAGGCATGGGCATGAAGTACAGGTAAAGCATAACAAAACATGAACACTGAGCTATCTCCAGAAATCACTAGAACATGCTCAAAAAGACATGGAGAGATTGCAAATAATAACAGTTTCAGGCTTTAGCAGAAATAACATCAGGTTGCAATGTTTAGAGCTATCAAACAACATGTTACAGGAACATATCATGGCAAACAAAGGCATGGCATGAATCTACTAATGGCATAGAACAAAAGACCCTTACTGACCATGAGCCAAAAGGGCACAGAAAATATGATGGCACCCATGTAAACATGGCAAGTTATATGACAGATTCCAACATGGCAGGAACAACAATAAGTAGGCATGTTGGTGAGATTGAACCACTCACCACAGAGCAATACATGACATGGCAAGGCAACCAACAGTAAGAAGGCATGTTTGTGAAGCTATACATGGCAAGATCAAGTTCATAGGATGCATGGATCACTAGCAAACAATCATGGAAATATTGAACTTAATGTTAACAGGTTGACAGCAACATTATTTAGCAAGTTTGGAGCAAGATTACAACAAGCTACAGAAACCTATAAATGCAACCAGGGGCATGTATGGATAGAGGATGACATGTAGATCAAAACATGTTTATAGAACATCTCCAGATTATGCATAGAATGATTAGTAGCAGCAGGTTTACATAGCAACAAAATATAACAGAATCTGTCAGGAAAACAGCAACAACAAGTACCCTACTTAACAAGCTCAATGCACTCACTACACAAGTCACAAAAATACATGGATGGCACCCCTGGAAAGATGGCATATCATAGATCAAAACACATGTAGACATCAACCTCATAGGATGCACACATCAATCATGGCAAAAATGACAAATGAGCATGTTATAACAGTTTTAGCAGGTTAACAGCAACATGCACTCTTCCAACAGCATTTAGTTCATCAAGATGAGCTCAAATGAAAATGACGCAATGGAATGAAATGAAGTACTCGTTGAGGCGAACAATTTGACATATTATACGCATGAAACGGAGTAATATGCACAGAGTTATGATGCGATGAAAATGCATAAAAAATACTGGGATCTGGGGACTTGGACATATTTCACCTAGCGGATTAGGGTTGACCGCGGCACGGATCCCGAGGCGGCGGCGGATCTCGCCGGATCTCCGCTGGAGAAGAGGCGACGGTGGCGGGAGTTGGCCGGATCCGGTGGATCCCGGCGGCGGAGGGCGGCAGGGAGACGCGGAGGCCCGCGGGCAGCTCCAGTCGGCGACGGCGAAGGGGCGGCTGGCGCGGAGGAGCTCACCCGCGGCGAGGAGCTCCGGGCGGTGAGAGTCGCCGGCGGGGAGAGGTGCAGGGCAGGCGGTGGCTTCGGGATGCTCGGGGAGCGGCGACGCGGGACGGGGTCGCCGGCGAACTAGGCACGGGCGGCGACTGGCGGCAACGGGCAGCGGGGCCGAGGCCCGGCG